>NC_056745.1:754824627-755092127 GCF_019279795.1 Protopterus annectens
ACCTATGAACCTATGAATAACAAGCTATTGAGCAGATAGATGATTTAGAAAATAGAACCTGGAGGCATAATATTAGAATACATGGATTACCAGAGAAAATGGAAGAAAGCAGTATGATAAATTTTCTAACAGCCTGGATTCCGAAAGTTATAAATCTACCAGAAGCCTTTCCTTGGAACTGAAAGGGCGCACAGATCTTTGGTGACTGTTCCTACAAACAAAAAGAATATTCATCCAAGTCAAATGCATATCAACCCAGGAAAAAGACTTAGGGCCGGATTCACGAAGGCTTGCACAGAGTCTTGGAGTAGAGTAAGACTCCATGCAGCCAACATGTCCACCGAGCGATCCAGGAACAGCAGGTAGGGGCGTGCAACTGAGCTCTCCAAACTAGTCCTACACGGACAGGGCTGGGATATGCAAATTACCTCAATTGCAGGTGAAAGCCATGCAAATGAGGTAAATTTGCGATCCAGGAAACCCGAACCTGTCCGAGTAGGAGTAGTGTTATTTGCAGAAATGTACTGAGTACGGTTCTGCAAATAGCAAAACGGAGCCGTGTCAGCTGGAAAAAAAGCATGCATTCACAGGAGGAAGCATGCCAATGGCCAAAAATATGGCCATTGGCAACGGGAAGTGATGCAAATTAAAAATAAAATAACTTTTTTTTTATCTTGATCTCCGGGGTTTAACTGTAGCACAGCACCATGCAAACGCGCTGTGCCCTAAAAAGCAGAAAATTAATAATTAATATCCACAAATGTGGATTTTATAGCTAAAATGAATTTACAATGCAAGGGAATGGCAGGCTGAAGACAACATGGCCACCGAGTAGAGGTTGCTAAGGGGGAAGCTTAGTCTAAGAGATGTAACTAAGCATTAGTAGGCAATCCTATGCAAATGAGAGTTATGACAGTGAATTGCAAGTGTACATAGCAAATGAGCAAAATCAGTGGAGTGTAGGAGTAGGATAAGGGGAGTAACAGAGTAGAAGATAGGTGACATTACGAGGGGGGTATGTATGAAAGGAGTGAAGCTCATTGGAGCAGAGTGACATGTGTCAGCTTACATTTACATAATAGTGAAAGAGGTGTGTCAACAGGTAGGCCAGGTAAAGTCAAGAAATCAAAGGTGTATGCCGTGGATAACACCAAAGTTTCTTGCTGAGCGTGCATGCGCGCATGTGCGTGCCAGTAAACCCGAGTAAGACAGTGTGCGTGTGTGTAAGCGTGTGTGCGCATGTGTAGGCTTAAGTAAGCATATGTAAGGCTGTGTAAACAGTTGTAAGTGCGTTTGCACTGGTGTGTGTGCGTTTTAACAAGAATAAGCAAGTTGTAGTCTGTGTAAGCATGTGTGCGCACGTGTGAGCTGGTGTGCGCTTGTTTGCACTTGTTTGCACAGTGCTGCCCCCTGAGGAAACAGAAAGGGAAAAGGAAGCACAACAAATAGTAGGAAGTTAACCAGGGAGTACTAGCAGAGCTAGCAGGTAAAAACAATAAGAATCAGGCAATTACACAGGCTAGCCCAGCCCAGCCCAGCACTTAAAACTCAGCAATAACCATTCCAGTATGTTTTTCTCAGACACACTGCAACACTGCAGTAAGCTAATAGAAGTGAAAACTAAAAAGCTTTACTGAGACAAAGAAATGTTAGGGGCTGCCATTGCTGTCATAAGGTGACATATGCAATATGCTGAGGGTGGTGACAATGCAAATGCTGCTGAGCAACCCACAGTGAGGAGACGGTGAAGAGTGTACAGGCCTAGGGTAACCTACCAGGGGCTACATGAGCTGGAGATAGTGGAGCACTATAAAGTGGACATAGACCTCATGCAGCAAATTGTTGAGCTGTGCAGGCCACGCCTCACATACAGAACCAACAGTGGGGAACCCATCCCAGTAGAAACCAAGGTATGTGTTGGCCTACAAATATTAGCAACAGGTACCTTCCAGAGACCAACTGGTGATATGATGGGGATTTCACAGGCATCAGCATCTAGGGTACTGCACCAGTTCCTGAATGCCATGGCAGCACATGTCGGTGATCATGTATATTTCTCCAATTCCCATGAGGTATTGGCCAGCAATATGCGTCTCTTCCAGCAAATAGCGGAATACCCTGAGGTAGTGGGTGCAGTAGACTGCACGCATATTCACATCAAAGCACCAGCCAGTGAGCGTGGTAGGGTCTACTATAACCGCAAGGGTTACCCCTCCATCAACTGCCAGGTCGTGTGTGATGCCCAGGGCATAATAATGAATGTGTGTGCTGGCTGCCCTGGAAGCTACCATGACTCCCATATCTGGCATCTGACACAGCTGTACCAGACATTTGCCAATGGGGACATCCCTCATGGTCACCTAGTGGGTGATGCTGGATATGCACTCGAGCCATGGCTGATGACACCCATCAGAAATGCACACACACCTGAACAGGAACACCATAATGAGGCACATGCACAAACACAAAATGTAATCGAGTATGTGTTTGGGCTGCTCAAGTCACGGTTCCGGTGCCTGGACACATCTGGTGGAGCCTTGCAGTACTCACCAACTACATGTACCCAAATAGTCATGGTATGTGCTATGCTACACAATATGATCCTGCGAAAACAGCTGCAGCAGGAGCAGCATAGGGCCGGGCACAACAGCCCCCCACCATTGCCAAGGTCATCACAGGCAGAGCGTGACTCAGAGGAGGAACAACCTCAGCCTGCCCCAGTAGGCAGAAAGAGGCGTGCCCAGTAGGCTTTGGCCTTGGCAAAGAGGCAACGCATAGCATAAACACTGGCTCAGTAGGAACCCTGGAAATTATACCTCTCTCCGACTTGCACATATAGTAAAAGCGATGCCTAACTTGACAATACCTGTTAACAAACATGTATAGGGAGTGTAAAATGTGCTTCCGACATAGGCAGCCCTGCAGCACCACCTGAGACATGATTGTTATGTGTTAAGCAATATAAAGCACTGCTAAACAGCTCTCACCACTATTTAGTATATGTAAACAAAATTGCACACACTAAGTAGCACAACTACAGGCAATGTTCAGCAATATTGTGCACTGTCCAGCAATGTTGGGCAACATTGAGCAATGTTGTGCAAGTCTGGTCAAATGTGGGTATAGTTCATCAAAAGCAGGTTAACATGTTCATATTTGCTTCACTTTTCTTGAAGCAGTCTGTTCTGGCATGTATGAAAATATGAAGGAGTGACAGTCCTTGAACCCAGGATACAGTGCATTATAGTCGTAGTACAGAACCACTAAACCATGACAGTATGTCAATGGTCAGCTTGTATGAAAAAATGTTGATAAGTCAATGCTAAGTATCTCATGGAAACCTTGCAGGCATAGCATAATCCCTGTCGAGTTAAGACACAAAGGTGAGGCCTGCAGTAATAATAGAACCTGATATTCAACACACGTATAGTATAAATGTTAATATTGGTAATGTTCACACACATCAACAAATGTAGTAGACCTCAGACAGCAACATACTGCAAGGTCACACTGGGCATGCTCACACACTTGAAAATATGAGACAAATGTCAGGCAACAAAACACTGAAAGTCTGAACTGGGCATGCTCACACACTTTGGGTAAGTTTGAGTACAGCAGTGGGCCACACATATCCCTCAGTTGCATGTGTCAATCCAGGAACCTCGCACTATTCACCAATCTGCCATGTGCACACAGTGATATGACAACAGACACAATATAATATAGTGAAATCCTGTCACAATCAAATATGCTATGCAGAAACCTAGGTTGTTCATAGGAAGTGGTAAAGCAAAGAAGAAACAAAACTTGCAATCAGTACCATCACTGAACAATGTGCATCCCAAACATTAGCATAGGTTCAGAGGTTGACACTAGGCTATCTGCCCTAGGGTATGTAGAAGCCTAGCCACAGTGTGTTTGTATTTTGCAACCCCCGCTAGATCAGTAGACTGTGCCTGTTAATAGTAGGTCACACAAGACATCTCACATATATTCATTTCATTCTGCCTCTGTCTAGCAAGGACCCATAACATATCCCAGAGCTAAACATACGATCACCCATCCACCTGTGAAGATGTCACCTGTAGGTGGTCAGCGTGGGTCTGTGCATATGTGGGACTGTGATCACATTCCCGAGTGAGTGGAGCCTCTGTGATGGTAATATGCTCCTCCAACATGTCCTATTAACATCATTGCTCATGTACCTGTCCCTGGAGCATGTAGCTGTAAGGGACTTTGATATCCTCAATACTGTGATGGACATGGCTTCAAACAAAAGGCACAGACTGCATCCAAGTAGGCAGTAAGCAACTGAGGAGAGTTGGGGTCACCATAGCTAAACTGTGCATACCATCTGTGTGAGGCCCTATATCCACTTGGTTATGTAAATATGTGTACATTCCAGTTGCTGCAGGTGTTGGGTAAGGTACATCCGAAATGGGGCATTGTATCCAAGCATGTGCCTGATGACTATAGGGTCACAATGACCCCACCTGATCTGGATGTAAAACCTTATGGGATAAGGTTGGCTAAATAGAAGGTGTGTCCAACAACATTGGCAACGTGAATGTCAAAGGCGAGTGTACTAAGTATTCATGTCCCCAAATCACAAATCACACACACTGTATGTGATGTATCATCACCTATGTGGTAATGTGTGTGCACGATGTTACTACCAAAGGTGATGACTATGCATCTAAAGGAAGGTAGCTGTAGGCCATGGCTCTGGCACCAGTCATCCATCTCTGTGAGACCCTTTCTGAGGATGCTTGTGCCAGCTGTGGAGTCGATTATGGCACACAGTTTGCAGTCATCTGCAAACATGGTCATCCATATTCCTCCTGTGTTAGCCAGTATGTATCAGAAATATATACAGAACAAGAGAGGTCCCAGGACCGAGCCCTGTAGGATGCCAAGTGTAACTGGTGTATAGTCAGACATGGCACCTGCAATACTGACCATGTGTGTGCTATCCATGTTCCAGTTAGCAATCCATCTAGTGACATATGTGTAGATATTGAATCCGGTGATCTAAT
Source organism: Protopterus annectens (assembly GCF_019279795.1). Taxonomy (NCBI): domain Eukaryota; kingdom Metazoa; phylum Chordata; order Ceratodontiformes; family Protopteridae; genus Protopterus; species Protopterus annectens. The sequence goes on from NC_056745.1 coordinate 754,829,664, forward strand.
GTATAAAGGCCAAGTGGGGTATTGTGTAGATGTGCAAGCTCCAGGTAGGCTGTGTGGACAACCCTGTGTACATCTATGGACCTGTTAACTGATTAAAGACATCAAACATCTGCAAAAGGCAAGATATGCCCACAACAAAACCAAATTGTGTAGGATCCAGTGTCTGTAGGTTCACAATGTATATGGGTATGTGTTCCATGATGATACACTCCATAGCATAGCAGACCAGGAAAGTTAGGCATATATTGGGGTAATGTCCAGGGTCCCTTGTGGCACCAGCACTGTGGAGCAGGTACACCATAGCTGTACGCCATTCCATGGGTACATATCCCGTAGTAACTGTGATATTGAACAGTGACATAATGTGAGTGTGAAGTTTGTCATGAATCTCGTGTATGCCACAGTCTGGGACACCATCTGGTCCCACTGATGCTGTGTTGTCTGCTATGGAGAGGGCAGCACACACATGTTCATCTGTGATGTCAGGGAGGCTACACCCTGTTGTGATAGACATGTGATGGACATGTGCACTGCAGGGGGGATGGTGAGGAAACATTCCCACTGAACCTGTTGTCCAGGATGTTCGCAATGTCAGTGGGTTCACTGTATCATTTGTAATTATGCAGTAACTCACAGCATATCTGTGAGTTCCCACCCAGGTCCCTGATATAACTAAATAAGGCCTTGTGATTGTCCATAGTGTCTGTTTCAAGTGTCCGTTAGAAGTGGGCCTTAGATGAATCAACAAGTGATCGTAGCTATACCATAGTACTGAACAGAGATGCCTTCCTGATTGTGATTGTGCTCTATAATGTAGTAGCCTCCTCCTGTCTCTGTATTGCTCAGTAACGGCCGTGGTCCAGTAGACAGGTCCCCTGCCTTTGGAGGAGTGTGTCTTGTAGTTATCTGGGATAGCATGATCCATGCATTCCAGTAGTTGTCCATAGAATGGGCTTGTAAAGTATGAAGTGGTCTGAGCCGTAATTAACACTGTCCCAGGGTCATTGAGGAATACAACCTCAGTTTGTACAAGTGTACAAGTGTGATGTTTGCTCATGAGAAGTACGTCACTGAGATCACATAGGATGTGTGTGTGTATGGGATATGTATGTCTAGTGAGATGAATGTATGTCCCAACCTTAACAATGGCAAGTATACCTCTGTTGTGGAACATAGAGTCCCCATGTGGGTGATGATCAGGTCCCACATGTTTTAACCCCCTGTGGGTGTGGTGACCAGGTCTGCCATAGCATTTGAGTGTAACAATCCTAGCAACTATTGTGCGAGGGGGTCAGTGCTTGAGTAGTATACCCAGTCAATGTTTGTGTATATGAAGTCACACAATAGAATGGTGTTTGGTGAGACCTTCACATTCCCCAGTGTTCCCAGGAATAACGAGTGTTGTGCCCAAGTTTGGGAGTGTGGTCTGTAACAGTCTGCAAACTGAAATGCAGTTTTGCCCACTCTCAGTTGCACATGTACGTTCCCCAATGCTTTGTGCACTGCTACCAACCTGGAGGTGTGTGTATGAATGGTGCATATGGATACCCCCCCTATTGTTGTTGTCCGGTCCGAGTCTTGTGTCTGAAAACCATGGTATGACGTAAAACCTGTTAGTGCTGCTGTGCTTTTGTGAGCCTGAACCAGGTGTTTGTTACTGCACATATATCGACAGATTCCATACTGATGTGAGTCCTGAGTGCATGCATTCTGAGGGTTAGACATCAGTTGTTGAGCACCATCACTCTCCGTTTCCTGTACCCTGTAACGTCTATGGCTGTGGTTATGTCTTCTGACCCTCGCTTCAAACAGCCACTATGTGTGTGGCAAGAGCCCAAGGCAGTCTGTGAAAGCCTAGGGGTGACAGGTGCATGGCGTCCATAGCGAATGTACGTGGCATGTTGAGCATGTAATCCCGGGCTGACAGACACTGGATCCCCTGTGAATGACAACAATATGTTAGGCAACTGTTAAAAGTTCATAGGTTCATAGGTTCATAGGTTGATAAAAGGCTATCTGCCCTAGGGCATTTATAAGTCTAGCCAGAGTATGTTTGGCTTTAGCCACCCTTTTAGATTAGTTGACTGTGCCTCTGTACAGAAGGTAGCCCTTTTATGGTATGTTTACTGTACCTCTGTCAAGCAGCAACACAGAAGAGATCCCAGGGGTAAACTTACAATCTCCCATCCATTCCTCAAGATTTCTCTTGAAGAGGGTCAGTGAGGGGCTCTGCCTGACATGGATTGGGATTTTGTTCCAGAGTGAGGGGTGCCTCTGGGATATGAATCTGTCCCTCCAGCATGTCCTATTTATTTCTGTGCTGAGGTTCAGGTCCCTGGAGCGTGTAGCCCTAAGGGATGTAGATTTCCTGAGGTGAAGCATGTCCATTAATTCTTGGTTGGACATGGCTTTATACGTCAGACACAGATCGCCTTTGAGTAGGCAGTACGCAACTAAGTAGAGCCGGAGTTTCTTTAGCCGAACTGCATAGGGCATCTGTTTGAGCCTCTTGATCCTCTTGGTGAGATACGTTTGGGGTCTTTCCAGTTGCTGAAGGTGTTGGGTAAGGTACATCTCAAATGGGGCATTGTACTCAATTATGGGCCTGATAAGTGATGAGTAGAGGGGCACAATGACCTCTCTTGATCTAGATGTGAACCCTTTCATGATAAGGTGGGCTATATAGAAGGTCTTTCTAACCACTTTGGCAACGTGATTTTCAAAGGAGAGATTGCTATCTACTTGGGTCCCCAAGCCGCTAATTACTTCTTCCGTACTTAATGGATTACCACCTATGTGGTAATTTGTTGGCACTTTGTTTTTTCCAAAGGGGATGACTGTGCACTTTTTGGCATTTAGCTTTAGGCCATGGCTCTGGCACCAGTTATCCATCTCTGTGAGACCCTTTTGGAGGATGCTTGTGTCAGTCGGAGAGTCGATTATAGCACCCAGTTTGCAGTCATCTGTGAACTTGGTCAGCCATAGTCCACCCATGTTAGCCTGTACCTTGGAGAAATATATACCGAACAAGAGAGGTCCCAGGACTGAGCCTTGTGGGACACCACTTGTAACTGGTTTAGAGTCTGACATGTCACCTGCTATTCTGACCATGTGGGTTCTATCCCTGAGCCAGTTTGCAACACATCTTGTGACATAGGGGCTGATATTTAAGCTGGTGAGCTTATTTATGATGCCTGAATGGGGTATTGTGTCAAAGGCCTTTGCGAGGTCCAGGTAGGCTGTGTGGACTACCTTCCCTTCAAAGAAGTCGACCAGGTTCAAGAGGCAAGATCTGCCCTTAACGAAGCTGAATTGGGTAGGATCCAGTGTCTGGAGGTTCCCAATGTCTTTGTTTATGATTTCCATGATGATACATTCCATAGCTTTGCAGACCAGGCTAGTCAGGCTTATAGAGTGATAGTTTCCGGGGTCTGTTGTGGCACCACCTTTGTGGAGTGGGACCACTGTTGCTGTACGCCATTCCTTGGGAACATATCCTGTAGTAAGGCTGAGACTGAACAGTGACGTTATATGAGGGTTTAGTTCTTCTTGGAGCTCGTGTAAGACGCAGCCCGGGACACCGTCTGGTCCCATTGATGCTGTGTTTTTTGCTTTGGAGAGGGCAGCTCTCACCTGTGCATCTGTGATCTCAGGAAGGCTACACTCTATTGGGATAGACATTTGCTCTTTTGGGGGGGAAGGGGGGGGAGTTTGCACTTAACCTTTCTGCCATGATGTTGGCAATGTCTGTGGGTTCAGTGAATTTTTTCTCATTTTGCACTAACCCAGGGCATATCTGGGAGTTGCCTCCCAGGTTTCTGACATAACTAAAGAAGGCCTTGTGATTATCTTTAGTGTCTTGTGCAATTTTTCTTTCAAAGCTGTCCTTAGAAGATTTTATGAGGGATAGTAGTTTCTTGCTAGTACTGATCAGTGACGCCTTCCCTTTTTGGGATTTTGCTCTGTCATGTAGTAGCTTTCTCCTTCTGTTGTATAGCTTATTTATGGCTGGGGTCCACCAGACAAGTCTCCTGCCTTTGGAGGAGTGAGTCTTGGTTTTATTTGGGATAGCATGCTCTATGCATTCCTGTAGGTGTCCATAGAATGCTTTTGTAAAGGATTCTGCATTTTGGGCCGTATTGTCCACTGGCCCACGGGCTTTGAAGTATTCCACCTCAGTTTTGAGAAGTGTGAAGTTTGCTTTTGAGAAGTTCTTCACCGTGGTTTCCTTGGCCAGCGGTGGGGACGGAATATGGATGTCCAGTGAGATTTGTTTATGGTCTGATCTTACCAATGAGGGGTATACCTCTGGTTTGGAACATAGAGACCCCATGTTGGTGATGACCAGATCCAGTATGTTTTCCCCTCTTGTGGGAGTGGTGACCAGTTGTTCCATAGCATTTGAGTTTATAAATTCTAGGAACCATTGGGCAAGGGTGTTTGGGCTTGAGTAGTTTTCCCAGTCGATGTTTGGGTAGTTGATGTCACCCAATATAATAGTGTTTGGAGAGACCTTCATATTCTCCAGTGTTCTCAGGAAAGCCGAGTGAGGTTCCTGTGTTTGGGAGGGTGGTCTGTAGCAGGCTACAAACTGAAAGGCAGTTTTGCCCACTGTTAGTTGCACATGGATGGTCTCCGAAGCTTCGTGCAGTGCCACTAGCCTAGAGGTGTGGGTATCTTTGATAAATATGGATACTCCCCCTCCTTTTGTGGTTAGGTCTGAGTTTTGGGGCCAAAAAGCATGGTATGAAGTATAGCCTGGTAGTGCTGGGGTGCTCTCGGGAGCCTTGAACCAGGTTTCTGTTACTGCACAGATATCGATATTCTCCATACTGAGGAGAGTCTCGAGTGCATGCATCTTGAGGTTTAGACTTCTGGCGTTGAGCAGCATTACCCTTAGTTTTTTTTCTTTGTGTTGTCTATGGGGGTGGGTTTGTCTTTTGAGCCTTGCCTAAAAAAGGAACTATGGGGGAGGCAAGAGCCTTAGCCAATATTCGAAAACCCAGGGGTGACAGGTGCAAGCCGTCCCTAGTGAAGCAACGTGGCTTGTCAAGCATGTCATCCCAGGCTGACAGACACTGGATCCCCTTTGAATGACACCAATACTTTAGCCAATTGTTAAAATTGATCATTTTGTCTTCATACTGTGGCATTATTCTTGGTGAGGGTAAGATGCTACTCAACGTCAGGGTCATACCGGCCTGGGCTACATGATCAAAGACCTCCTGTACGTCTTTTTTCATGTTGTCCAGGGAGGTACGTCTCAGGTCATTCACACCAGCATGGACAATGATGGAGTCATACTTGTACTTGCTTTGGAGTGACCCGAGTGCTTGTGTTATGTGGCGGATCCTGGCACCCGACAGGCAGCTTACAATGACCTTCTCTTTGTTCAGCCTGGTGAGTGGGACATCAGTGTGTCTGACAATCGAGTCACCTATTACAAGTCTATTAGGTGTGTTGTTTAGCCTTAAGGGCTGTGACTGTGTGGCACACTGACTTTGTGAGTTATGTGCTACGTGGATATTGTTTTGTGGTAGGTGTTGCTTGGATGTCTGCTTTGGAGGTCTCTGCTGCTTAGGCAAATTTTTATTTAGAGCCTCCGAGTATGTTTTTGTGTGTTTATCTCTTTGGTTTGCTGATGCGATAGGTCTATGTGAGACTGGATTTGTGGTGTGTGTGGTTACCTTCTCCTCCTGACAGGCTGTGCCAGTACTGGGTTGAGAGAGCTTAGCCTCCAGTTTGTCTATATAGTTGCATCTCTCACATATATTTGAGCTTGTTGGGAGGAGGAGAGGGTGGTCTGTATACATAAGACAGTTGTAACATTGCCTCAAGATTCCCAGATTCACCAGCTGGACTGGAGAGTAAACCCAAAATTGACCTTTGGACATGCCTGAATAATATAGGGAACTACTTATTGACTGATCAGAAAGAACCAATAGGGAGCAAGTGCTTTGAAGGAGTATAAGAGAATGTAGTGCTTTAGTTTGTGTTTACTTATGAAATTACTTATACAAGCAAATGGAGGGCTTTAGAATGAGAATGGAGTGCTTAATTTGAGATGTAGAGCAGTTCTAAGGGAAAAAGTGAAGAGTAGATTTTGTGGAGCCGGGAATAGTTTGTTTGTTTAAGCGGCGCTGCCCGACGCTGCTCTGTGCGCAAGACCGTACTAAAAGAGGGTTGCAGGGTTTTAAGAGCTAGAGATCAAGGAGTTTAGAATTGACCCAAAATGACCAATAAAGCTACAGCTTCTAGGCAGTAACCACTCCTACAGGGACAGGCAGGCTGTTCAGTGTTAACCACTGCCACTGGTGAACACAGAGACTTCCCTTTAGTCCAAGCAAGTGATCATTTCATCTGTATACTGTGACATAGTACTTGGTGTGGGTAAGATGCTACACAAGGTCAGGGTCATACTGGCCTGGGCTACATGATCAGAGAGCTCCTCTATGTCTCTTGTCATGTAGTCCAGGGAGGAACGTCTAAGGGTTTATTCACCAGAATGGTCAATAATGGAGCCATATTTGTACTTGCAGTGGACTGACAACAGTGCATTTGTCATGTGGCATATCCTGGCACCCGACACACAGCACAAACTGACCTTCACCTTGTTCAGCCTGGTGAGTGGGATGTCAGTGTGACCAACAATTACAGTCACCTAATACAAGTGTATGAGGTGTGTTGTGTAGGCTTAAGGGCAGTAACTGTGTGGCACAATGACTTTGTGAACTATGTTATATGTGTGTATGGTTGTGTGTTAGCAGTTGTTTGTGTGTCTGCTTTGGATGTCTCTGCTGCTTAGGCAGAGTATATTTAGATGCTCCAAGTATGTCTTTGTGTGTCAATGTATATGGTTTGCTGTTGTCATAGGTCCATGTGCGACTGTATTTGTGGTGTGTGTGGTTACCTTCACCACCCGATAGACTGTGCCAGTCATGGCTTGGGAGAGCTCAGCCTCCTGTCCATCTATACAGTTGCACCTCTCACATATATCTGAGTTTGTTGGTAGGAGGACAGTGTTCCCTGTGTACATAAGGCAGTTGTAACAATGCGTCAAAATTCCAATATGCACCAGCTGGACTGGAGAGTACACATGAAACCGACCTTTGGACATGCCAGGATATAATGATGACATACACTGTCGACTGATCACAAAGGATCAGTAGTGTGTCAACTGTGTAAAAGAGTATAACAGGGGTTTAGTGTTCAGGTTTGTTGTTGCTGTGGAAAGATAATCTGCAATGGAGTACAGACAGAAACATTACACCTCCTTCAGCTATGTCAGAAATATTGATGTACAATCATATATGTCCTGAGTCAGGGTTAACTGTACCTGACTGACAATGTCGACATCCTGTCAGACAGGCCCATACATACATACCCACCTCCCAGTGACAAAAGGCCCTAGCATCATACCAGGAGATATCACATGTAGAATGTGTAAACTGGTCCTCCCAATGCCAAATGAATCCCATCACGTGGATAACATTGTTTCCCCATATGTGTCATAAGTGAACAACAGGATAAACAGACACTGCACCCGAACAGTCTGTTGCGCCTCACACTCTCTACAGGATCTTACACTGTTGAATGTGTTACAGCAACATGTGGCAAACCCCACAAGTGTTGGTGCACAACACACCATGGGAACTATATTCCTATAAGCCTACAAAGTCCGAAATGCTAGTCCATGGTGTCCATCATGATTGCAGTCAGGAACAGAGATATTGTAAACCGACAAACACACAACCCAAACGTCTGTGGTATGTTAATGAGCACATCATGTTCCCCAAACCTGCTAGATATCTTGCAAGGCAGCCACCCAGGACATACATCACTGACAGGAGCAACACAGGTCCCACATAGACTTTGAATAGCCCTTTACCAACATCACAGACACATGTTGTATCCACAAAACCTACAATCCATGCATGAATATGTATTGTCATATGAAGGAATGGTAATTTGTCCACAGATAGATCACACAAGCTATGAATTGTGTATTCCTGTTCAAGATGTTCACACCTGCTTACCCACAAGGTTCATTCCTGGGATTGCATAACACTAAGGGCACACACATTACCATGTCCAGTCTGATGATGTCAGCAACCTACAAATATAGCATGTGAATAGAAACCACGCAGTAAAGCATATAGCATGTCTATTTTATGCGTATCTCACTAGTATCATAACATAGGTAGGTGTTTGAATCCTGTAATTGCTGAGTGTGTATGTGTGTGTGTGTGTGTGTGTGTGTGTGTGTGTGTGTGTGTGTGTATGTATGTGTGTGTGTGTGTGTGTGTGTGTGTGTGTGTGTGTGTGTGTGAGATTGCCTTTGAGAGGAGTGGCCATTTTGGAGACTGTGGAAACACGTTAGGAGTGTTGAATACCTCTTTGCCAAGTGTGATGATGTCAGCATCCTACAAATAGAGCATTGGAAATAAATGCTCCCAAGAAAGCAAATAGCGCATTGTGTTAATGCGTATCTCACTAGTGTCATAACATAGTTAAGTAGGGGTTTGAATCCTGTGAATGTGTGTGTGTAGGATTGCCTTTGAGAGGAGTGGCCTTTTTGGAGACTGTGGAAACACATTAGGAGTGGTGAATACCTCTTTGCCAAGTGTGATGATGTCAGCATCCTACAAATAGAGCACTGGAAATAAATGCGCCCAGAAAAGCAAATAGCACGTTGTGTTAATGCATATCGCACTAATATCATAAGGTAGGTAGGGGTTTGAATCCTGCAAATGCTGAGTATGAATGTATGTGTGTGGGATTGCCTTTGAGAAGAGTGGACTTTTTGGAGAATGTGGAAACACATTAGGAGTGGTGAATACCTCTTTGCCAAGTGTGATGATGTCAGTATCCCACAAATACAGCAGTGGAGAATAAAACACTCAGTAAAGCATATAGCATGTCGTGTTAATGTCTATCTTGCTAGCATCATGACATAGTTAGTTAGGGGTTTGAATCCTACAAATGCTGAGTGTGAATGTGTGTGCATGTAATCCTATGAGGAGTGGCCTTTTTTGAGAATGTGAAAACACATTGAAAGTGGTAAATACCACTTTTGCTGGTTTGATGATGTCAGTATCCCACAAAAACAGCAGTGGAAATGAAAACACCCAGTAAAGCGTATGGCGCATAGTGGTAATGCATTTGTGTCTAGCACCATGACATAGGTAGGTAGGGTTTTGAATCCTGCAATTGTTGAGTGTGTGTGTGTGTCACACTGTTGAGCAACGTGTTGTGTGTTTTGCTACCACTACTGTATGACATATCAGTAAAACAACAGTATGTGCATTGCACACTGCTGGTATCTGTGTGGCAAATACACATACGTACATGTGACCTAAATTGTTAACTGTGTGGACAAGACATATATGTACATGTGACCTCATTCACGTCATAGGTGTGAAGCCTGCTGTCAACACAACTACATCTGTCACCATTGACATTCTTTGCTGCTGCTTCTTGGACCGTAGCTCACATATGTATGTATGTGACAGGTCCAGCCACTGTAGTGAGCTGTGCCCTAGGTCATCTGTGTCACACACACACATGACAGTTGTTATACAATAGTGTGAGTGTGGGTGTATGCCTGTGGCATATGGCAGACATGCCCAAACACAACACAGTCTGTCAATAATGGCCATTTATGGTAGGTATACAACAAACCCGTGTATATGCATACAGACACTTTATTACTTATGTGATACACTGAGGGACATCAGCATAGCCTTGGGGATGTGGATATCAAAGAACAGATGAAATCACATGTGGCTGTCTGTACACATCGTTACACCTGCTACACATTGTGTGCTACTACCAATGTGGTACAATCAGAATACTATGTATAGCAAATGTGGATGAGTATGCTGTTGTTGGATCATAGTTTCACAACATGTGTTTGTCAACAGGTATGTGTCTGTATGATACCCTCATGGAAGATAGGTGTCTAATCCGGGGAATGCTTTGTAGGCCACTGTATGCATCACCAGATGTGGATGTACATATCTCTAGTGTGTCTGCGTGTATCTAGGATGGACACATGGCAAACAGGAGTGGTCATGGGAATGTGTGGTGGTCATTACCACTGGTAACTGGTATACTACAAAACCAGAATGATTCTAATGCTACTGTGTATCCTACAGCTATGTGTCAGTTGTCAAGACATCATGTAACGATTTGTTAAAATCAGGCTGTTGAGGTTATGTACACTACCAGAATGCTAACCAATGACCGATATCAACACTATCACCCACAGCATAGTGTCATACCATGTCATACACACATGTGTACCCAAGTTGTGACATATGTGTAGTGACATGCATATTGGACACCAATTGGAAATGTGAAGTATTAACACTGTGTAGTACAGGGCATGTCACCCTTTACATGTGCCCACCATGCACATACATGCAAACAGTGTATCTCCACCATGTTCACAAATGTACACCTTGTAATCTGTACAGCACACATCATAGATGTTACATCCACTCAACAACACATGCTGCCAGTACCAAACACATCAGCCAACTGTCACATGTGTGGACAATCCATGCTTGGTATTACCACTGGTGTATACAAAACAAAATTGATAATCACTGCTGGGATGCATCATGCCTGCTCAGATACACCTACAAGGATAGCATTACCCATTACTGTTCACAACATGCTAACATTGCTACACTGCTAGTAGGTCACCCTGTGCATCAGCACTGTGTTATCCTGTTCCTGCATCAATGCCACAGATGACAGGAGGTGGCACAGTTTCATCATATGCACAGGATGTGTGGTTGTTTTCCAGAGCCCGACAATGACCAGGCCAATCAATATGTGTGATTGTGTGTGCGTGTGTGTGTGTGTGTGTGTGTGTGTGTGTGTGTGTGTGTGTGTGTGTGTGTGTGTGTGTGTGTGTGTGTGTGTGTGTGTGTGAGGGATAACAGTACAGTATGGGTCAGTGTTGATGTGATATGTGTATGTGTATGTGTTAGCCCTACGTGTTGGTAGTATGTGTGTGTGTCTGCATGCACACAGTACCCCCTTGTGGCTGCCAATTATGGGAGTTTGTGGAACAGCCACAGATTGTACCTGCCGGGCTGTACAGATCACTTTTCTTCAGCCAAGGACACAGTACCTGTGCCTGCCAGGGGTGACATGGACTGTATCAGGTACTAAGCCAGACTGACTACTGTTGTCAGAGGCAGAGGGATGTTGACTGGACCCATGTCCCTGCTGGGACTGGCCAGAGCCACGTGCACGTGGTCATCTCGGACGGTCTACCGGCAGCCCAGCCACAACATTGCTGGGGCTGGTACTGGCACTATGGGAGCGGCTGACACTTGGTTGTCATCCACGTCGGCTGCCAGCTGAGGATGTTGCTGGCATACATCCACGTCAACGTCCCAGCCGTCCTGCACTGTCCTGGCACATGGACATAACATTGCGGAGGACATCTAGTGTCTCCCCCCAACGTCTATCAATGACATCGGTGTAGTTGCGGATGGCACCGGCAAGGTCACGGATACTGTCATTGATCACAGTGTTATGAGCCTTCTGCACCCTTAGTCCCTGCCTGGTGTACAGTTCCATACATGCCTGTGCTTGCATCACAGCCCGGAACATACCTGAGATTGTGAGACCTGTGCGGGCACGCCTGCCAGGGGCATTACGCCCAGCGATGCTCCCACGAGAACCCCTGGACATATGCCTATGTGGTACCGTTCCATGTGTCTGGGCATGGCTGCTGTGTGGGGTTGCATGTGCCATGGATAGCACACTTTCCTGGTCAATGCCTACTGTATGCTGTTCCTCACCTAAGGCCATTGGTGTCGAGGGATGTAATGGCAGTATGTATGTGCGCATAGATGGGGTGGAAAGCTGTGTACTGTCAATTGGTGGACCACCGACAGACCCTGTCGAACATGCCTGTGCCACTACACATGTATCATCATGGTCACTATTAGTGGCAGTGACCTCAGGTACCCCGCTGCACCCATCCAGCATTACCTCAGCACCTGTGAGAGGGAGATAGGAAGCACACTTTACCATCTGTACAGGATGTTTGCACACATGAACACATGCACACATGCACACGCGCACACATGCACACTAATACACTATGCATTCAAGTTGACACACACACACCAGCAGCAATATGGAACATAGTCATTAGTGGTTGATGGTGGAGTACAGTATCACAATACAAAGAGTCCTCCCACACGTGTCAGCATGAAAGATGTGTGTTGCTCGACAGCATGCAGTGCGAGTGTAGAGAGTCCTTGTAGTTAACAATATACATGTCGTTGATGCATGTGTGTTGTTCACTGATTGCCCTCACCCTGGTAGACAATGTGTACATGGACACAACGTTGCACTGCAAGTCTGAAGCACTTTCCAATGTCATGTGCACCATTACTCATAGGTATACAAACTATGTCTGGATGCATACAACTGTCAGGTGTCTAACGATGAATGCTATGTGTAGTACTGCAGGTACTGTAACTGGATGTAGTGTAGTACCATGAGCAATCATCAGGCAGCATCATGTGGTCACTCAAGGACACTGATGCATGTCACACTGGCAACTATCTTGCTATACCCGACATGCACCACTTAGGCTACATTAAACAGTTCACAGACAATTGTTGCATTGGCATATCAGGTGTTTAGTAGGGAACATTGCCTAACATGACTGTGTTGTGTATTGATGCATGTCACACTGCCCCATGATAGGGCTCTACCCCCAGGTATAGTATGTGTGCTGTGTTGATGACATATGGGATACTGGAGTACGACCTTACAGCAGGTGTCTACATGTGCCATGTATATCATATTAACACATACTGCATATGACAAAGTGGTGTATGTTGTGTGCATGTGTATTGATAATGCCTATACAATGTCCACTACAGTGTACCCCACTTGTTTGTGATGCTCTGTGTGTTGCATGTGTATGAGTCAGCTACTCATGTCATTGTGAAGTGCATAGTCACACAGAGAACATGCAGAGCATGCACTATGCATAGGTGTTTAACATGTGTATATGGCCTACAACTCTCCTATGACATGCAGATGTTAAATGCTTAATTGACTGCAGCCCACTCACCAGATGGGTCTCCTGTCTTGCTATCACACCAGAGGGACCTGCAAGGATATGAGACAGTATGTCAGTGTCAACAACTATGGCATTGCTGCTGTGAGTCTGCAATTATACAGTAGTACATGGGGTGACAGTCACAGGCATACAGATAATGTCCCGAATTATCAGTATTGCATTACACCAGGCATCACATATTCTGCATACACAGTACACATCTGATTAATGCATATTACAACACTTTGGATAACAGTGGTCTATGGATATGCCATGTTACTTGCACACTCGTTGTCGCTGTGCTGGGTGACTCCGGCCTCCATGATGACACAGGTTTGTTGGAACAGTTGGCCAGGAGTCACCACACTGAGGAGCAGCTCTTCCACTCTGGTGAGGGGGGATGTGTGGCAGCACCACCACCTGTGGTAAGCTGTTGCCTGTGGACATCGGAGGCATGCTGCCGGACATGTCTGATTAAATCACTGCAGTGATGGCGTACCTGCTCATAAGTCCAGTTATGCATGCCTTCATCATTCACCCGACAGACAACATCCTGCCACAGTGCAGTGCGACCATGCTGGTCCTGGCAGGATCTTGAAAACAGTAGATGGTAATGTTGGATGAGTGCATCTCTGATGACATCCTCCTCCTCTGGGGTATATGATGTCTTTCGGTTATGTGCCATAACACTGAAAGACAATTAAACAGTAATTGTGAAAAAGACATGTTGCACACTAAACATTCTAATGTACAGACATCATTGAAATGCCATATATAGCAACCTATTGGCTGTCAGCAGATACACACTTTTAATAACACATATGACTGCTAAGACCACAGCTGCCTGACAATGCCTGGCACATGCTAAATACAAAACCATGTTCTGCACAGCCACAAAGTGAAACCAGTATGTAGGACAATACAACAGTACATGGCACACTGTATGTGACACAATGTAACACCTAGCCACTGGAGGTGTATATGAAGCTAATGCATACAGACATTTGTCATCCATTTAAATCTGTGTACAGTACAGTTATGATACTAGCAGTACACCACACTACTTGTTGATAGCAAACCCCTCAGTAACATATGTGCACATTCACCACTATAGGTGGCATACTGCTGTACTACACTCTACATGTTGCTAGATATGCACCTATATCCTGTGACACACATACCACCGAGGACATGTTACAGGCATACCCACACACACACATCAGACATACCTACAAGACACAAGGGTATGGCAACCCAGATTACTGTTACCTGTGTGCCATACATTACTGTGTGTCAGCACATACATAACCTCATGCCTGAGGTATGTGATGTGTGTGGACTACAGGTAACAAACAAAAGTGTGTTACCAAGCCATGTGGATATAAACCACACTGTGCAGTTGAGGCATACAGCTTCAGGTAGTACTACAGTCCATACATGACTTGTATTCACTAGTGTTAACAATCAATAAACATACATGTACTGCTTTAGCCTACAAAGGCACACTCCATTCGACAACATGGGACTACATAACAATGTATGCCATAGTGATTTTCAGCCCAGACAATAGCATACGGACCTTTGGATGGGATTAGAGCTACAACACTATATACCATGGTATACACAGACTCCCAGTAGGCTATCACACATATACACATCATTGATACATTCACATACACATTCTCCATCACACACAGTCAACCTCACATAGCATGTGTTGCAACAGGTATATGAGTGTGTGTATCATGTCCTAGGTAGCTGATAGCCTGTTATCCATAGGGCCTATGGAAGCATAGACATATGGTACCCTGCACTACGACACACATGTAATGTAGGTTCCTGTGCCCCTGTCATGCAGAGCCACAGGGGTGATTATCGGGTTGTGTTTCCTATCTCACATGCAATCATCATGGTTATTGATGGCAACTGCTAATGAGGACCTTCATATGCTGTTGATAGGTGGTTGGTTTGACAGTATGGTATGTGTCTGTGATGATGATGTACCAGTCAAGCATGTTCTGCTTTTTACATTACAAGGTGTTGGGCAGTAGAGTGTGTATCTTGTCTGGTGTTCCATCTGTTTACATGGAACACGTCCAACACCTGTGGGTTTGCCATAGCTTTGTATGTTGGCCAGGGGTGGCCTCTGGGTAGGCGGTATGCAACACAGTGTGCAATTGGTTTGGTAAGACAGTCAGCATAGGGCATCTGTTGTAATCCGGTACCACTCTTTGTGAGGTATGTGTCTGGCATCTACTGTTGCTGTGTATGTGTTCTGAGGTACATACCAACAGGGACATTGTACTCTATGATGGGTGTTATGACTGATGAGTGGAGTGGAACCCTGACCTTTGTTTCCATGGATGACACAAATTTACTGACGACATATGGACTGTACTAGTTTTACATGACTAGTGTGGCACAGTGATCATCATTAGGGACACTACTGTCCACCTGTGTCCTGTAGTCTCTTATCACACCTTCAGTGTTGAGTACACTACCATCTATGTGTTAGTTCATGGGTACAGGGCTTTTAACAACAGGGATGGCAATACATGTACAACATTCACCTGGGGCGTATATTTCAACATCCACTGGTGTACACATTGATATGCATATCAGCACATATACAGTCCACCTTTCATGGTGGGAATATCATTAATGTTAAGGTTGAGAGGGATACAGTTATGTAATGATATTGCACAGTCTTGTGCAGAATGCATGGAAGGTGTTCTCAGCCCATATATGTTTAGCAGGACCCCATATCTGGGAGACTATATACCTAACAAAGCATACCCACGGCATTTGAACAACACATGTCATATGCTAGCACTGTATGCTGTCTTGTTTGACACACACTACAACCTACATAGATATATGCACATAACCTGCACCAACATATAAATGTTCACCTTTTACAAACACTTGCAGTATGTCCCTTGCTCTATGCACATGTTCAGATGCTCAGAAATCAGACACACATGTATCTCGACATATGTGTTGCCATACAGACACAAGGTCCACAATGTTGTAAGTCCATATACCTCACGGATGACCTGTTGGGACTTGCTACAGGTAGGACAGTTGTCACATGTGTGCATACAGTAAAAGTACAAGGGTATACATAGCTGCAAATGATACATCACTATGCTAGCCTGCTACAGTGGTTGCCAATGCTAAACTACACATTATGTGACTATCATGCATGTCTTACTCTGTGACATCCAAGTTTATCTAGGTGTTTGCAATACTCCCCAAACCTGCCATTAAACGCAGTACTGTACAGACCATAGATAACATGTTCAGATGTTTGACATGTACTGCTGACCTACAACTGTCACACTTATGTCCCACTGCATACAGCTACCCAACAATTTCTCCATGGCAATACTTATGCATGGCATCAGTGCATACATACCTACTGCTACCACATATGCATGCATCAGAGGATCAACAGTACTAACCATAACCATCTACTACCTGCCAGTAACTACAAACTGTTACATACCTGTATGTCCCTTCCAGGTCCGTCTGTGTATGTAATTTTTTTTTTCTACTGAAACATACTGTTTTTTTTTTTTTTTCCTGCTTGCTATGTGCAACTTGCAATGTAATGATTGCATGTGGGGATAGCAAGTCCTATCTGCTTTTATAGGTATCTGCCCACGTGCATGTGATGCCCTCTGCACCAATTGTTGGCCAGCATTTGGTAAATGCATACAGCCTGCTGAGTGGTAATTGCAGTACTCACTGTCATAGTAACCCAATGCTATACATTGCTAAGGTATGTAGGCATAGCCCTTTCAGATATCCAGAGTGGGGCCCATGCTTGTTTGCTGTGGAGACTGTTGTGTAAGTCAGACGGTTGGTATAGGTCTTATAAATGAAGCTAGAGGTGTAGACAGTGCTGTACATGTTGTACTCAGTCCTGACTGTTGCCACTTCCAACACTAAGCTATCAGTGTAGAGTTTTACTCACCACTACAAATGCTTACACAACATTTATGTGACTATACTGGGAATATTAATGTACTGACTTCTGCAGGGTTATGTTTTTTACTGTTGACATTAGAACAGGGTTTGCAGGACAACTGGACAATTCCTGTACTGAGTATGCCTACCTACACAGTTGGTAGACCCTAAACGCACAAGTATCTTTTAATTGGGGGAGGGGGATTACATACTGAGAGCATTATGCATTAATGTGTGAATATTATCTTACTGGACTTGCAGGATTGGTGTGTACCTGTGTGTTTATCAGGGCAGGTTGTCTGTCTGCATGGTTCCCACCTGTGAACTTACCCAGTTGGTAGCCAGACGTTACACTGTCATTCTTTGTCTGTGCAACTCACAGGTGTTTTCAGCACTGTTACAATGGCATTGTTATAGTCAGTTGCTACCAGTACATGGCTACATCCATTGGTATTTCTGTGTTATACTCCTACATAAAAGTATGCTTGGGGAGGGCCTAAGAAAGCTATTTGCAAAGTGTGTATCAGCAGTATAGCCTATATGCCTGTGTGTTTGGGCCTCTGCTGGGCTTATAGAACAGTCACATACATCTTTGCATGGTGTCATGGATATGTAGTTGAATGTGAGGTACACCTTACACATAATAGGAACAGTATGTGTACACTTCAGTGAAGCAGTGCATATGGATTAGTACTCCTTTCATGACATACAAGCAGTGTCTACTGTAATTATTGTCAGTATTCATTGTGTGATAGCCCACCATTCTGACTGACGTCAGTACTTTTCTGTGGTTTTCTGAGGGACACAGCTAAAATATGTTTCACAATCAGGGACATCCCTGGAACGTTGACTGAGTTAGGAGGTATGGCCTCTGCCCTACTCAGATATGCCAGTGTTTGTGCTGCTATGATACTGTGTGAGGGTTGTAAAGTGACTCTGCAACATTATTTTCTGCTTGATTGGCTGCTTCTCACATCACACTAATGTATGCAATCCCACAACAATTGCTGGTAAAGATCCACAGAACAGGCTTTGTGTTATGGCTTTCCTATATTTCCTTTACATTCACTCATTGTAATAAATGATATATTTTTTGCAGCACAAAGTTATAGCATATCTGTTGTGGCTTAGTGGTACTTAATGCAGTCTTATGTGTCCAAGGTCTGGGGGTCGAGACTGATGAAGGTATTTTAATTTTGCTGCTGAGCAGACCAAGGGCCCTGACCTAGAGTGACTAAGGCACTTTTAAGCAGTTGTAAGCAGGTTTGCACGGGTTTGCCCATGAATGAAATGTTCATATGCAGTAAACCTATTGCTTAATATGCTGTTAGGTTAAAGTTTCTTAATATATAAAATGTTTTATTCTACTTTCATATAGTATAGAGATACAATGAGTGGCTATTTGACTGGTAGTTACCACGTTATCCATGAGTAAAATTTTCTTATACAGTAAGCCTATCACTACTCACTCTCTAGGCAAATGATTCTTCTTTATTCACATATAATATCTACTAAGTATTTATATATTTATTTGGTAGAAGTAGCAGCAAAATATTGTTCATTTTTAAGATGGTTTGGTTAGGAGGAGGCATGAATAGAAATTTCATCAAGCCTGGAATGTTATACTCCAAACTGAGGGGTGTAAATGTTCATTATGCTATGGTTTCTTTTTGGATTTTGTTCTTGTCCATAACAAATACTTATATTATTATATTCAAATTGATCAATCAGTATTCACAAAAAAGGGGATTCCGAACATTATACACTAATCAATGTCTATTTTAAAGTGTATTTCCTTGAATGTCAATGGATTGAACAATTCAATAAAGGGATGTAGTCTAAATCAATTCTTAACACTACACAGATCTGATATAGTTTTTCTACAATAAACACATTTGCTCTCTGAAGATGTTTATAGATTATTATTAAAAGATTACACTGTTTTAGCGGAATCTCAGTACAAACCTAAAGAAAAAGTATTTTAACATTATGGAGAAAACCATTAGGAATGCCAAAGTTATAGTTACATACTCAGATAAAAATGGAATGTCGGGCATAGTAATAATACAATTAGAGAAAAATACTGCACTCTCATAAATGCATACTAGATACCAGGTATGGATGTAATATTGTTAAAATACACCTAGACATTATCATGACTTACTCTAAAGGTGAATGATTATTTGTTGGAGGCTTTAATTGTATATTATCTGTCAGTGAAACTACAAATAATAAAATAAAATAAAAATTCCTCAGTAGCAAAACACTTGAATAATTACATAAATTCTATAAATCTGAGAGATGTATCTAAAACAAAATTATCAAATTCTTTGAAATTCACACATTATTCATATAGATTTGGAACTTGAATGAATATAGACAAAGTTTTAATCTTAAATTCAATATATTCTAAGATAGAGAAGGTATTGATTGTCTCATGTCCACTGTCTGAACATAATGCTATAACATTTCAATTAACAAAAAGCCGAAACAACTTAATTCATTGTCAAAAAATACCTGCTTATATTACAAAACTAAAAGACTTTCAGGAATGTTACTTAAAGGAAATGAGTCAAATCATAGCCTTTAACAATAACAGAGGTTTCTGATTCTATTCTTTTGGAATACATTGAAAGTAGTTTTATATAGCAAGTTTAAAAACTGGTATATAGCAAAAAGGAAAGAATGGGAGAAGGAATTAACAAACCTTCAAATGAAAATTGACAAATTAAAACAATATATAAAACCTAATGATATAAATGTAAATACTCAGTTAAAAAATCTAAACAAGAAATACACAGATATACTTCAACACAAGATTTCTATTAACTTAGAGAAAATTAAACTACAATCATACTCAATAAATCCCAAATGCTTACATAAAATAGCAATTAGATCAAAATGCATGAACAATAGTAACCACATTAAGGACATTATATATAAAGATAAAGATAGAACAAAGATAGTTACAGACATGAATGACATATTAAAATGCTTTAGAAACTATTATGCTGAAATCAACAAACCAAAACCAATTTTTAAGCAGCAGTGATCTTTTAGATGGATTTTTAAAAGGCAGTATACAACAAAAACTATCAAAAGAAATATGCTTAAAATGGTTAAGCCTTCTCCTTTAGAGAATTAAAAGAACAAATTAAATATATAAAACTTAACAAAGCACCAGGACTAGATGGGATAATTCCATAATAAACACTCTAAAAATCTTGCTAAACACATTTGAAGAAGTTAAGAATACATCTAATGTACCTCTTTCTTGGAAATATTCCCTTATTTCCCCTATATTAAAACCAAACTATAATCCATTTTCTTGTTCATCTTATCATCCTATGTTTCTTTTAAATGTAGATTATAAGGTATTCAGGTTGATAATAGCTAAGAGATTAAACTCAATTCTTGCTTGCTTAATAAAGGAAGATCAAACAGGCTTTATTATTAATAGGAAAGCATATGACAATTTATTTAGGTTATTTTCTTTGACTGACATTGCAAATGAAAACAAGACTGAATTAGTATAATAAGCTTATACATAAACAAAGAATTTGATTCAATAAACTGATCTTATCTGTTTAGAACATTAAAAGAATATAACTTTTCTAATCAATTCATAGAACTTGTTGTTGAATTGATTAGAAAAGTTATATTCTTTTAATGTTCTAAACAGATAAGGCCAGTTTATTGAATCAAATTCTTTATGTATAAGCTTATTAACAAATTAATAATATTTATGCTAACTCAAGGAGGGGAATTTAATAAAGCCTACACATTTTTTCTGTGTAGGCATCACACCGTGGTACTAACATGGGCATGAACATTTTTAGATTCATTTAGCGCTGCTGAGTGGTGCGCATGAGAGTGCCAACATAAAAACTTTTGTGGCATGCAAATCACCTCATAAGCAGGTGAATCTCAGGTAAATTAGGCAGGTAGTGTGATTCAGCAAACAGATAGGCAGCTCTGCAGACCCTGTGTCAGTGTCCATAGTGTACACAGAAAAATTCCATGTACAGGACTGCAGACAGAAAAAAGACGCTGTAGAAATGTAGGTAGATAGAAATGGCATAGCAAGTGCATTTATATCACATCATCGAAAGCTGAAAACACTGAACACCATTTAATTGAACCTAAATAATCTAAAGCACACAATATCGAACATTCAGAACAGAGAATTTTTTCCCTGGGGAAAAAATTTGCTATTCCGAAACAGATTCACACAACACAGGCACACCAGAAAAACAGCAATCCACACACTTACATTTAAAATCATACATCTAACCCTACGCTAAACTATACAAACACTACTATCTATCCACTTACCTTAACCCAACCCTAACACTAAGGTCTGTCACTATCACACACTTACCTTACCCGCACCCTAACTCACTTAACCTGACCCTAACCCTAAAGTCTGTCACTATTGTACACTCACCTCACCAGCAACCTAACCCTAACTCACGTAACCCGTGCCCTAAACCTAATGTTTACACAATCACATACTTACCTGAATCCCCGTAACTTTCCACCACAGTGCTAAAAATAGCAAAGCCACAGGAACGGACAACCAAATTCTTTCCCTAGGAAAGAATTCAATGTTCTGCAGCTTCACTATTTTTGCATTCGCTGCATAGGGTTTGACATTGTGGCATTCAACGTTATCAGCTTTTGATAACGTGATATGAACCCTAGCAAGCACAGATATGAGCAAAGCTATCATCTCTGTGTTCCAAAAGTTACAGCAAATATATTAAAATAATTTTCTTTTTAATAATCTTAGCATGTTTGTGTGGTAAATTGCAGTGTGCAAGCATGCCTTATTAAAGAAAAAGTGGAAAAATCAAATACTAATATCATGAGACAGAAATGTATTGCAGTCCCTGCATGCAGTATCTACAATGGTACATTAGTGTTGTTGCTAATGTGGAAGGGCTTGGAAGCATGTAGTATCCAGGTTATGAGCATGGATCCCTATGAAAATGAGTTGGAGTTACTGAATAGAATAATGGGGTAACTGTGTCTGCATACCCCCTCCGTGTAGGCAGAGAACCATGTTGGTATACACAGAGGAGGTAGCTGACATCAGGAGAGACTGTATCCAATAATTTCTTAGCTGATTGGAGCTTAGCTGCGCCTGTTTGTGCAGAGTGCCACCATGCTGAGTGTGGAAGCCTGAGGCTGTGTATGTGCACTGACATCTAAGCTTTGTTTACCTACAGGGCACATGTTTCTGAGTGTTTGTGTGGTGCACCACTGTGCTGAACATAGAAGTTTGGGGGGTGTACACTGACTGCTAAGCAGTGTTAACCTACTGGTTACACTGGTTACTGGTGCACATTTGCACCAGTGTGACACAGTGCACAGAGTATCTAAAAGGCCAATGATGCATTAATTAGTGTTGATCCTTGCTTAACTTAAACTAGAACCATTAAATTATGTCAGTGATATATTAGGCAGGTGCAATGCATCACAGGTAGTTAATCAAGCAGGCAGCACATACAGTAGAGCACTATAAAGTATGCATACACCCTACAATCTGATTCCCCCCATACTCTACACCGTTGGAGTACAGACTTGGGGATTTTAACTGAAAGAATGCTAGGGAGCTGCTGCAGGTCTGCTACATTTGTATGTGTTAGATGATGAAGTCAAAGCTGTTTCTGGTGCCGCTGACAATAGGCATAGGCAGAGAAGGAGAAGAGTGTTCAGGCCCAGGGTAACCTTCCAGGAGCTACATGAGCTGGAGATTGTAGAATGCTACAGGGTGGACAGGGACATACTACAAGAACTCACTGAGTTCTGCCCAAACTCAGGCCCAGAGCCAACAGAGGGGAACCCATCCCAGTGGAAAGAAAGGTATGTATAGCCTCAGTGGCAACAAAGGTATATATAGCCTTTAGAATAATCGCCACAAGTACCTTCCAAAGATCAACTAGGGACATGATGGGTGTTTCACAGACATCAACATCCAGGGTACACCACCAGTTTCTGGATGCCATGCTAGCACATGCCAGTGAGCACATATATTTTCCCCTCAACTCTGAGGTGAGGGCCAGCAATATGCAGCACTTTTACAGTGTAGCACACTATCCTCAGTTACTGGGTGCCATAGATTTACACTCATGTACACATCAAGGCACCACCCGGTGAGGAGGGTAGAATGTATGTCAACCCCAAGGGGTACCACTCCATCAACTGCCAGGTCATGTGCAATGTCCAGGGCATTATCATGAATGTGTGTGCTGGCACCCCTGGCAGCTATCATGAGTCCAATATCTGGCACACATCACAGCTATACCAGATGTTTGCTAGGGGGGACATCCCACGTGGCTATTTGCTGGGAGATGGTGGCTATGCACTGGAACCATGGATGATGACACCCATGAGAAATGCACACACACACACACACACACACACACACACACACACACACACACACACACACACACACACACACACACACACACACACACGCACAAACTAGGAACATCACAGGGCATGTGTTTCGGCTTCTGAAGTCATGGTTTTGGTGCCATGATATATTTGGTGGAGCCCTGCAGTACTCTCCAGCCACATGTGTACATATGTTCACATTATGTGCCATGCTACACAATATGATCCTGCAGAAAAAGCTGCAGCAGGATCAGCAAAGGGAAGGGATACACAGCCTCCCACCACTACCTAGGTCACCACAGCCCAATCATAGGATGACACGGAGAAGGAGCCTCATGATGATGTCCCTGTAGACAGTTGTAGGCATGCCCAGTACACCCTGGCTTTGGGTAAGACACAATGCATAGCACATTCACTGACAACCTAGGGCCATAGGGACTGACACCTTACTCCTACTCACATACATATAGTAAAATTGTTGCCAGGCATCCCACACAACCTGTATCTATACATGTATTGTCTGTGTACTGCATACATTAGACAGAGTCAGCCCTGAACTGCAGTTCTGTCAGCCACTGCATTCACAATGTAAGTCCCTAACTACACACTACTTGTAAGGATTATTATAATATACTATTGTATGCATGGATTTGCTGCATTTATACAAGGAAATATAGTGGGCTATTTGGACTTAAATAACACCTGCATTGACTACAGTTACCCAGTACACTGGTATGTGTTCCTTAATATCACCAGGCCTCATGGCTGGAATATGCACTACATCAGACAAGGGAGATGTTAAACAGTGGGGTCACATGATAGTTGGACTACTGTGTACCCCAGCAGAGCATGTGGTGTTGATCCCCCACCCCCAACACAGCAGTTTCCTCATATAACCTTTGTAACAGTGGGTCATGAATGGTATATCAGCAGTCCAGGCAAACTCAGGCCCTAACACAGAAATTGAGCACGCATTGCATGTCTCACTTAACATAGGAATAACAATGTACATATGTATGTTTTTGATTGTGTGATGAATAACTACTCTCTGGCTGGCAGCTTGTGTGGCTCAGTGGGTTAGGGACATTAGTATGGGTGATGCTGTTGATGGTTCAAATCTGGAGGTATCCACATTTTTTGCATGTGAGGTATTAGTATGTTGGTGTTGTCACAGACAGTCTGTGTGTGGTGTAACATTATAAACCTCTGTCACATATTAATTACATCAGACAGCTGGAAAATGCCGTGGACATTTTGAGTGAAGTGCAGAAACAGGGACAGATGTCAGTGTCTGTAACACACAAAATCCCAGACTGGAATGCAGGTAGGTGTGGCCTGGAGTCATTTTATAAGTACTGATAGTCCTACTTGGCATGCCAATACACTTAGTTAAACAGAACACACTCCTGTTGCCCCTTGATCAGAATGACCTGTTATGTATAGATATGTCTATACATACATACATATATGCATATATATCCATCTGTCACTATCTCTCTCACATACATAGTATATGTATCTCTATGTAGTTTCAAAAATATATATACCTCTATATATATATATATATATATATATATATATATATATATATATATATATATATATACATATATAAAAGCACATCTCAGTCTCTCCCCATATGTCTACATAACATGTATACATATCATACACATACAGCTAGATTTATATATATAGCTATATATATATATATATATATATATATATATATATATATATATAGATACACTCCTATTATATACAGAAATATGTGTGTGGATGTCTGTATTGTCCTATATACCCTAATACTGGTGAGTAAAGCTGCTCTATCACACATCTGTAATGTTGCTCAAAGGATCCAAAGTAAGGTCTCAACAGTACATAATTCTATTATCTACAGACCCCTGTTCCTGCTGGGTCTCACCACATAGACAGCAACAGGTGAGCAGGTGGTGTAATGTATAATGTTGTCTATGCATGCATGGACAGGACATATTGTCCCTGCTCAAAGGCTTGCCCATCCAAGTGCAAACAACCACATATGGCCATACTGGTTATCATAGACACATAGCTAGGATAACAACGGTTATCTCACTGCTAGGATACTAGATGCAGATAACAGTAAAAATCAATATCACTCTGCAGGCCACAGATGCTGTTCAACACAAGCCTCATTTATGTAACCCCCATGTAGTTTGCTTGCAATTCGATATAAAGCAGACATCAGCCATGGCATGTGTGATAAGCACTGTAATATATAGTGTATAAGACTAGATAGGTAAGGATTCTAATCTTACTACAGGCCACTTGGTGTGTGTATGTGCATGAAACCTTTATTGGCTAACAAACTTCAGTGGTTATGCACTTTTTGGCCCTATAAGTTGCTGCTGGCTTCCAAACTACCCTCTTCTACAAGGCCTGATGATGTCATCTACCTTAAGACTACCAGCTGCCATTATAACATCAGACTTAAGCTGTGGTGTGTGCAATAAGTATCATGGTCTGTAGTATGTAAGACTAGATAGGTAGGGGTTCTAATCTCACTGCAGGCCACTTGATGGGTGCATGTATGTCCATATGGCATAAATATGCAAAGACATGCATCTGCAGCATTTCTTGTTGGGCCTCCACTGAAAATTGTCTTTGTTCCAAGTCGGACTTTTCTTGTAAACAAATGTTAAATAAAAATGCAAATTAATGATCACCTCAGTAACTTACAAAGAGGAAGGGTTTTGCAGAATTTTAGCTGTAGCAGGTAATATGCCCCACCAAATGCCCGACCACAACTTGGCCTGCTGATGTCATCAAGTATAATATGTCCTTAACTGACAGTACTATCAGACATGAGATATATTGTGTGCATTACGTACTGTGATCTGTAGTGTGTACCATTACATAGGTAAGTGTTCTAATCTACATACAGCCAACTTATAATATGTGTGTGCCATGCCATGTCCTGTAAGCAGTAATTGGAAGTGGTGCTATGCTCAATGTACCCATGTTTGTGTGTGTTGCTGTTAGATCAATTTGCATCAGCTTATGGTACTGTAGAACATTTGAACCCCGCTAGCATACTGGCTATACAGCCATCATAATCATAGACAACTGTATGCCCTTATTTATATGATCAGCACATATTGCCCCAGTCCAAGAGGGACACAGGCAGAAGCCCTCCGGTGAAATGACAGTCACCCAGCCAGTCATACAGATGGCATGTGCTGAGGTGTACTGAGGTGCTTCTGCTTGCCATTATCCAAGGTTCTGTTGCAAAGAAGGTTAAAGTCTGCTAGACAAATCTCTCCCACCAGCATGTATTATTAACGCCACATACTAGGTTAATATCCTTACAGTGATTAATCCATGTACTATGCCACCTACAGATATGCAGCATTTACAGTCAAGCAGGGTTACACCCTGCCCCGTATGCAAGGCAGAGATCTCCTCTGAGTAGTCTATATGACACAGACTACAATGACACTCATTTCAGACGGTTCCCATTGGGCACATGCTGAAGAACTGAAGTTTCCTTGTGAGGGACTATACTGTTGTGTGCATGTGCCAGTACTGCTTGGAAAGGTCCATTACCAAATGATCATTGCACTCAGATATTGACATGCTGAGGGTAGAGTATATGGAGCTTATGAGTATGTCAATTATAGGTGATTGTGCCCTCAGCTATGACATATGATTCCCGTCATACCACTGGGGAGACATGGTGACCTCAGGCATATTAGGTGTAAATTTGTGTGGCCAGCTCTGTCTGCCCAGTTCTTTCACCCCTGAGTATGTACATCACATGTTGCAACTGATATCCTACTTACCAGGTACATAGGTGTTAGTGATGGAAATGATACTACATATATATTTGCATGGAGTTTATGGCCATTACTATGTCAACAGGCATTTCTTCATCAATACCCTCTTGTAAGATACTGACATAACTCCCAGAATCCATGAGTGCTCACACTTTGCAGGCATCAGACAACATTGTTAGCCACAGACAGTCCATAATCATGTGTATCATAGTAAAATGGCTGCCAAACAGTAGAGGACTCAGGACTGAGCCTGTTGATTACTGCTACTTACAGATCAGCTATTGGAGGTGGATGCCCCTATGTTGAGTATATGTGCATCAACAGGCCACTAAGTGACCCCTACAATGATAGTAGCATGGATGCTTAAGTGGGTGTTTTGTACATGATGCCTGAGTGGGGGATATAGTCAGATGGCTTGGCTCAGTCCAGGGGGTTCTATGCCCTGATGTCCCCTCACACAGGTCTTTGGTGATTGCCATGGAAATGTCCACCATGTTTAACAGTCATGATCCCCCTATCAGACATCCAAACTCTGTACAGTCAACTGTGTGTATATCACATATATGTGCGATGATCAGCTCTTTTTTTTTAATTTCTCCAAATCTTTTGGGTTTCTAATATCATGATTGGAATGGACCCCATTACTAAGTTAAAGTGCAATTAAAGCTCATGAAATTAGTATTGTTTCAATCCTTGATGTCAGCCAAAAGTGCTCTTTGCACCTGCATTGTGCCCAGTAATGACTCCTTCTGCAAGTCGTATAGGGTTACATGGATTGGTAACATATCTAAATACAATTATATTATTTTTTATAAGACCTGTTGTTCCTACTACCATTGGAACTGTCTGGGTATCTTTCTTCCACATTGCTCTCATTTCTGCCTGCAATTCTGGTATTTTATGACTTTGGGTCTCTCTGTACATAAGACACTGTAGTCACTGGGTGTGATGATTTCAATGATCAGTGCTACTTTTGTCTTCTTTTCTTGGACCACTATATCTGGTTTTCTAGCATCTATCTTTTGAACTGTTGGTTATGGGTGATCCCACGTGATATAAACTTTATCATTTTCTATGATGCTTTGTGGCTCATGTTTCCAGTGTTTTTCAGCTACTTCAGTGCCATAATGTTTGCACAATGCCCAGTGCAACAGTCTCATCACATTATTATGCCTTTCAGTATACAGTCCTGCCATTAGTGTGTCACAACCAGCAACTAGGTGTGTGACTGTTTACAATTTGGTTTTGCAAAACCTACATTTGTCTGTTTCTCCCACATGTTCAGTGCATTTAGCATCTTTGCTATGTTCCACAGAATCTTCATAGATACTGCTCCAAAATGTATCTACTTCCTCTTTTTTTTGGTGGTCTTTCAGTTCCTTTTACCTTATTTCCCAATTCTCTATAAAACTTTTTTGGGTCATCAGTAAATTGCTTATTTTGTACTTTTCCCTTATATTTATCTGTATATCTTCTATGTTTTTCTGCCTGTGCTGAAATTTTGAGTTTGCTATTTTCAATAGTACATGATAGATCCTGATCTGTTCCAATACCGTGCATTGCTTTAATCACATATTTCTTTCTTAGTATTTTTGTTGATCTATTTCCTCTTCTATACTCTTTTAACAGTGACTCTTCTTGTCTTAATTGCTTTACAGTTTTCTTTGTCTGATACTTCCATGATGGTATTCTATTTCTTCCCTTCCTTTCCCTTACTACCCTGTGTTCTTGTGGAAGAACTTTATCAGTTATTAATTTAGCTGCACAGTAATATATCCTGTTTACTTCTGTTATATCACATAGATCTCTATAGACAGTCCTAATTACTGCATTCATTTGTTTTATCAGACTTCTTACTTTTTGGGTTTTATCGACCTTCTGCAGTCTATTTCTCTCTTTGATCTTAAAATATCTATCCATGTGGATTAAATCAAGCAACTCTTCTCTTAGCTCATTTTCTTCCAAACTGATGGCACATCCCCTGTTTTCTGTTTATTGCTGGCATTCTATAGAAAGCTCTATAGCATCTTCCTGCAGCACCTTCTTCTCAATTTCATTCTGTGCCATCCATTGTTCAGTCATATGGGAACTCACTGGCCTATCATTCCTCAACATTGACTGCATCAGAGTTTCCACAGTTTCCTGTTCCTTTCCTTGCTGTCTAGTTTCAAGTAAACATTTATACTGGTTTCCTGTGGAAGGCTCCAGAATATCTTGATATGGCACCTGACCAATTGCTTCCTGTTCCACTGGTTTCCACTTAATTTGGATATCCATTGCTTTATCCTGTTGTGGTGCTTTCTGTATTGGATTTTCTACACCAAATCCTTCTCTTTACAGCTGTTACATTACCTCAGTTTCTATTTCTTTGACTTCTCCATTACTAAATTCCTGTTCTACTTTTCCTCTTAGTCTTCTTATTTTTTTTGTATTGTAAAGTTTTCCATATCTAGATTCCTTTGCCTGTATTTATCTTCAAATATCTTTGCTGCTGCCTTTTCTGTATTGGTTAATTTTGCTTTTTCCTTTGCATAAATATTATACCATATTAAATCTCTTTTCCTTTCCCCGTCCATATTTCTTCTTCATGAGTGTCTCCTGATCTTCTTGCTTCTCCTTATTCTTGGGACTCACACCATCATGCTGTGATGTACTCTGTGTTAGACCTTCTACATTAAATCCTTCACTTCGCAGGCACTCCATAACTTTAGCTTCCATTTCTTTAACTTCTGCTTTACTAACTTACTTTTCCATATTCCATCTTTGTGATATTATTTTTTTTATTGTGAACTTTTCCATATCTGTATGCCTTTGCCTGTATTTCTCTTTGAATATCGTTGGGGCTGCCTTCTCTAAATTAGTTAACTTGGCTTTCTCCTTTGCATAAATATTGCACCATATCAAATCTCTTTCTTTCCCATGTCCATATTTCTTTTTTATGTTTTTGAAATATCTCTAGGTTTTGTTATTTATATTTTTGCGGTTCCTCAGATTCTTCTTTTTCCAAACAGAAGTTTCTTGATCTATATACCGTTTTTTCAAAAATCTGTTGTATTAATGAATGCAAATTGTTATTTGCTCCGTGATGATTGCCCCTATGGCCATACAGATATGGATACTCAGGCAAAGAGGTCTATAGTTCTGATGGTCAGTGCATGCACCACCTCTGTGCAAGGGTATAACAGTTAGCATGACCAGTCAGCTAGGGTTCAGCCATTGGTTTCAGAATGATTACAAGATGTTCCCAAAGGTGTTAGTAATCCATGACAAATCCCATGTAGAATGCATCCTGGGATGTTAGCATGTCCAATAGATGCTGTATATCCTCCACAGAGAGGCAATTTACTGTATGTCCTGATCTGTAGATATGGAAGTTATAGGACAGGTTGTAGGAATGTCATTCATCACATGTGGTGGTCACAGGGGAGTAAAGTTAGGCAGAACATGTTGGACTTCAGTTTAGCTATGGGAACAGACCCATTCTATGTGGCATCATTAAGTATGAGTTCACCAACAATCTGGGCCTGTGCTTTGAGGCTGCACATGTAACTACACTGCGCATTGTGGTTCTGCTTTCTGTGGGTGGTTAATTTTAATACTTTCTGTGTCTACACAATATCACAACACTATGTGGTTGTTGTAGCTGAGGAGGTTGTGTTGCCATTTTAGGGGGGGCACTGTTACCCCCAACTGTCAGACAGCAATGTCCACCTCCTATTGTATAGCCTGATAATGGCAGTTGTCCACCAGGCAGGTCTGCTGTGCCATGAGGAGCCTGTGTTCCTCCTGTCAGGGACAGTTGAGTTCATGCAGTTGTAATGCTGCTGGCATAATGCATGGGTGTACAGCTCTGCATACATGCCATCCCATCAAAGCAGGGAGGTGGAGTCAAGCTAAGTAAACCATCTCACAGGATGTAATAAATGGCTTTGTTGAAATATATGTCTGTATTTTCTGCAAGTGGGGGTTAGTGTTGGTAATTTTAATAACACTGATCTGTGTTGAGATCCCACCAGGGAAGACCTCACATGGGGGGCTGCAGTGGTAACCCATATTGGTAAACATATGTTGCAATACATCGGTTCCCCTTGGGGAGATGTCATGGCACTGCTCCAGGACATTGTAGTTAAGGATGTAGACTAACCTTTGGGCAAATGAGCTATAGAACAACTAAGCAACATAACTGGCGGTCACTTAATGCCACCCCACAACATGGTGTACTGATATATCTTGGTAGAACATGTACATACAAATACGCACAATGGTTGTCTGGATACATGGAGTTGCTCCTGTAGCTGGCTATTGATTGATTATGTGCCCTTTCAGTACTGAATGGCACCTGAAGTGTATCTGGGAAATCAGACTCTTTCAAAAAATCTAGATGGGTATCAATCCTTAATGAGTATGTATACACAACCTGCACTACCTTGAAAACTGCCATTCTGTGGTGTGAAGATGTGGATGGACATGTGGTCTGATATTACTGTGGTGCTCTTCACAGCCTTGAACCACATGTCCTTGACTGCATATACGTCTGCATAGTCCAGGGTGGGAACACATTCCACAGAGTGGGGTTTAGTGTTGCAATACCCACCGTGTAGCAGCATAATTGTGATATTGTATAAAGATGGTGTTCTTATTGCCAACTTTTCTCTGAACAATGCATCTAAGTTGCATTGTGGTGATGACAGTAGCCATGGCTGTTACTCCAAATCTGAGAGGTGACAGATGAACACCATCACTGGTGAAGCATTGATGTCTATTCAGCAAGGTATCCCAGGCAGACGTGTAGTAAATCCCCTGACACTGACACAACACGCTAAGGCAATTATTGACTTCCATCAGTTTCCATGTGTGTGGACCCATCATCCCAGGTGAGTATCAACTGCATCTGCAAGTTATATGTATACACATGAGAGACACAGACTGGCTAAGCTTCATACTGCAAGCTGACACATGTCCCTAGTCATATACACCTGCAGGAACTGTGATATCAACATTATGTTAGCTGGTATCCCTTGAATTGCAGCAATGTGTGGTAAGGCCTATTGTTTCAATCCACAGACAGATATCTCTCACCTGCCCCATATGTAGTCACTTGACACAGATATGAATGTTTCTCACAATGTAATCATCTCTGACTAACAGGTAGGATTTTGTGTTTTGCCTCGGGTGTTTGACCAGTGAGAGAGTGGTGCTCATTGCCATATGTAATGACTGCTGTTGGAGACACCATGGCAGCATGGTTTGGAATGCAGTCACATCTGTCACATGTAGAGTTTGTGTGCCATTGGTGTAGAGGAGTCGGGACACTCCCAACACCTGAGCAGCAGGTCCTGCAAAGGTAGGGTTATGCTCCATCCCTTTGGGATTGACAGCCTGATATACAGTGTTTGTAGGCACACCTTGCAGTGAAGATGTGGATACCCATGCATGCATAGAAAACTTGTTCAGCTTTGCTGACATTACTTTGGTCTCACAAGTATACTATACATATCAAGCAACTGGACAGCACACTGGTTGTTGTGTAACATGATGTGGAAATGCAGACATGTGTGTCAGGTACATAATTGTACAGTATGACATGTGTAGGACATGTGGCAGATGGGCACACATTGTCAAAGGTGGCCAGTCTGCTGCAGTAGGCCTCACAGCCATGTCATGCAGATATGCACTAATAATGTGTAGCAGGGCAGGATGCATGATGTGCTGTGAAAGTGTTACCTATGATGGCTCATGGGCAGTGTGGTGATTGTTGCAGCAAGACTGGACATCTATGTCAATGGACACTGTACATTATGTTGTGGTGCTACAGCAATGCTAATAACCCCCCTCTTGTCAGTTCCCTAGTCACATACCACCAACCCTGGAACAGACAGCGTGACACATGTAAAAGACAAATGGTTGCCCAGGTTGCTAATCAAGGCATCTACTTGGGAAAGGGTATGTGAAGCCTACAGAGGATTTCATGCTGTGGGACAGCTATGTGGACAAACAAACAGGCTGTGTCCTTCTTGTCATCATAGGCTTTGTAGTACTATTTTGCGTGTGATGATAGAAAACATATCAGAGAATTGCATCCTATTTGAAGACTCCCCTGCTTTCCACAGTCTTCACAAGGTAATTGTGTCCTTCCAGTGCACACCACTTGGGTAGTGTCCAACTGCAGAAAACCTGTGTAAAACCCCACCATACCTTCAAACTGTATACATATTACACATCCCTAACATGTTTGTCTGTGCTCTGTACACAAACCTTGGATGACTCTCTCCATGGAACATGCTGGAAGCAACTGCAATACTTAGTTGCACAAAGAACAGCTAGCATGTAGTGCCAAGCAGTGTCCCAGATCTCTGAGTCATGGGATACACCATGAAAGGAAAGCATGGATATGAGCAGTAACACTGCCATATACCTACTGACACCGGACCGCACACCATTTGTTATGCTCAAGGCCAAATCATGCCTACCGACTCTAACTGCTGGACCCCATTGAATGTTGCACAATGCAATGGATGACAGGAATATTACTCACTCGACTTACCATGGCCTGACAAGGTGTTTGACAATAGTAGGCCAGCAGGCCTTGCTCAAAACTGTGTAGGTTATCTAACGAGTGTTTTGTCAGCTGGTGGGTAGACAAGTGTCTGACAGTCATAAATTGGGTAGATAGCACTGAGAGACCTAAGCTGCAATAATGCCAGTCACCAGTGGATTTCACCAAACATCATTGAAGGCATACCCCTTCTTGCCATTCCCTTTCTGCAGTCACAGCCACTGTCAGTGCCCTCTGACTGGCTACATTAGCAGAGGATTGCATATCAGGAGCTGTCACTGAATCCCACAGAGAACCAACAGTTAACCAGGATGGCCCGAGACACACATTTAGTTGTGGTCTGAGGCACTGACAAATATTAAATGCCAACGACTTCACAATACTATCTTTTGGAAAGTCATCTACCCCTGGGAAATATAGTAGTGTCCACACAGTTGAGACATTACTCATGGACGTATGGACACAGGGAAAAATATAGTCTTTGACTTTCAGTGGTCAGTGAGATGTGGGGATGCATTCAGTGTTGTACATCATAAACAGACAGGTCTGTGATGTAACTCCCAGACTGTCATTGCCATACTGAATGTGGCATGCATCAAAGTTATCATTGTGTAAAATGGCACCCTTGCTGTATCACTACACAGGCATATCTTATAACTGTAGCAGCCACACAGGTTCCATGGTACTGCAATACACATTGCAGATAACATGTGCTATGGAGTCCTTGTCAGTACCGTACATGTGCAGTCTGTCTCATAAATGCTTTGAAGGGGATATGTATGGCTGCCATACAAAGAGGTGTTAAATCCCACTGTGTACCTCCCATGTATCCATGACAGGACTAACACATGTCTTACCCAACCTACACACCTACACCATCACTGTGGTATAACACTACATGTTGTACAGACAGGTATGTCACACAGACAGTACACCCTGTATGTAAAAGGCCCCAAGCATGTGAAGCACATATCTGCTATGACATACATCATGTGCAGTTTACACCATGGGATGCAGAACATGACAATCATACCTGTTTTTAGACAAATGTCTGTGCTGGACTCAGGAAATTTAAAGATGGGTCATCCCCAGCACAACAGCTTGTAGATGTGTTAGCTCCCAACACCCTGGTGATACTTATCAAGGGTATCAGACCTTTTCACAGATTAAGGATGCATGAGTACACTGAATGAGGCGATTGTACTTGTTAGCCTGCAGTGAGAACATATTTCTTCTGTGCTGACATTCTATCCTGTGCTGTGATGTCTATGGCTTTACTGCTGCCGTGTATGCATAGCTGTCCCCAACAGAATCCTGAAACAGAAACAGGTCCGTGACACACCTTTCATTCTGTAAGTATACAGCTATTACAACATCATATAACATAAGTTACACAACATTATGTGTCTTACTCATTACAAATGTCAGCATATAGAATCTTTCAATAAACAATACAAGTGGTATGACTAAACAATGCATTACAGAAGTACATGTTAATTTATATAGTCACCCTGTGCATCAGACACATACCTTAATTTCCCTGCATTGATGATGACAATGACAGGGATGTGTCACAGGTATCATTACTTGCACAGGGTGTTGTTTGGGGGTGCAGGAGGCCTAGGCTGAGCCAAAAGGTTGTCAGCATGTGTGTGAGTCAGGAAGGGAAGCAGGCAAGATGGACCATGGAATTGTGTCTGTAGGTGACCTGCATTTGACAGTGGTGTATGAATATGTATGTGTACACAATCAAGCTTAGTGCTAGCCCTACATGTGTGTATGTTGGATAGCTTTGAACTGTGCATGGTAGAGCTAACAGTTCACTGTCTCTTGCCCAAAACATGGGAACTGGCTCTGCCAGGAGTTGCACTGGCACCTCGATGCCCAAGGTCAGAAGCAGTGCTAATACCTGATGGTGATTGCTGTCTGCTGGAACTCTATCCTCCACAGGAATGCCCAGGACCACAATCCCATGGCCTGCCATGTTTTGGTGTGGACAGCACACTGCCCTCTGTAGCGCTGGATGTACTGCCACTATGTGAGCATGATTGTGCATGGCTAGGTGGACTCTCAGCAGATGGGGTTGCTGACTTGTGTCCACACATTCCAGCACAGACACTGTGCATTCCAAAATAGACACTGTCTAGGCCCACCTTCTGTCCACTGCATCAGTGAACCAATCCAGGGTGCCACCAATGTGGTGGAGGAAGTCACAGATGTCAGACTGTGCAGCATCCATAACCATGAGCATACATCTGCAGTTCCTTTCAGAATGTGCCTGTGCCTCCACAACAGCCTGGAACATATACCAAGTGAACCATGATGTGACACCTGCAACATGTGATGGAAGGGCAGCAGGCTTCTTACAAAAACCCTATCAATCTGCCTGTGTGGAATCTCACCAGCTCTCTGGTTATCACCAGTGTCTACACACACTGAAGCCATAGTTGCCACACTTTCCTGTTCAATGTCCCCACCCTCCGACTGTCCAATATATGTGGCCTCCGGGGATGGGGTATGTGTAGTCATACTGACTGTGTGTGGTGAAAATGAGGGCAGAAGAGTGATGTCAACCTCTGGGACAGATTCAGCCCCTGAAACTCCCACCTGCCTCACTGTGGCCACCATCATCATCAGAGTCTGAAGAGACACTGACATCAGGTTGTGTAGGGGACAGAGACCAAACCCCCTCATCACCTGTAATGAGAGAGGAAAAAGCAGTACATTAATACCTACACTATTATTGTCTGTAGTACTATGTTACAATAAATGTACATCTCTATACAGTGTTGGCACTACTACAGACCTGTTGAAACCCCAAACTTATA
This sequence comes from Protopterus annectens, assembly GCF_019279795.1. Taxonomy (NCBI): domain Eukaryota; kingdom Metazoa; phylum Chordata; order Ceratodontiformes; family Protopteridae; genus Protopterus; species Protopterus annectens. Next base: position 754,866,339 of record NC_056745.1, read on the forward strand.
TAGTAGGACAAGAGAACATTACTATTCGCACTAACAGCAGTACTGACTTAAAAATAAATGCTCTTTACACAGCAATCTCATCCACAAAAATGAGGTTCACTTTTGACATTTGTGAAGACTGCACAGCTGACACATATTGCAATCTGCATGTCCTGACAATACTGTTGCATCTATCAGTGTGGTGACACCTACAAGGCATGCATATAACTGTAACATGTGTACAGTCATAAAATATCTGTGCAGTTGGCAATCATGCAGCTGCACAGCACTCCAGGCAGCAAGCCTGGGATGCACTTTAAGGATTGTATTGCTGTAAACCTACATCTCTAACAAAACAGTGTTGTGCTTACCAGGAGTAGGACCATGGCCTTGCCCAATACCTGATGGATCTATGAAAAGTAGAGGGAGATGTAATGTCAGTACCACTGCATGTTGCACCAAAACAAGGTAATACTTCTATATATCTCACATTTACAGTAGCTATTGTGTTAATTATTATATCAGTCAACATCTGAGCAGGCGAGTCAAACTGCAGTTAAACCCTTCCCCCCACAAAGAGCACAGACCTAACACCCACATAACAGTATTTACACTCTGACACACTGACTGTTATAGTACTGCAAGGGTGATTAAACGAAGCTTATCTGCATGCTCCTCTGGCATGGAAACTGTGGTACCCATGTCCACAATGTATGGTGTGATAGATGCCTGAGAGCAGTCATGTGTGCCTAGGTCCACCACAAATTCCTCAGTGGATCAGAGCGGTTGTTCTGCTGCAGGCCCTCCACCAGTGATGCCATGATCCCTTACTACATCTGCTGCTCTTCTGCATGTAGCATTGATCATGTCCATTGTGCAGTGTTGAACCTGCTCACATATTCTTGCTCTGATTACCTGTAGCATTCACATCATGGACAAGGTCAGCCCACAATGCTGCCTGCTGTTCCCTGTTTTGCCTTCCCCTGGACAGTAGGAGTTCATGGTGCTGCCGGAGGACTTTAAGTATAATCTCATTCTCTGCATCCGTGAAGGTCTGTGGTGTCTTGGGTACCTGTGTCCTGAATGACAACAGAATGGGAACACATGTCAGATTCACATATGTGGAAGTACACTATGTAGAGATACAGCAAGAACAGAATGGCTGGCAGTATCTACTGCTTGATCACACATGTCTTATTTCCCAGTATGCAAACATACTAAATGTGTGGGTATAACTAAAATACTAATGATAGTCAGCTATTCCCATGTGTGCCATGACAGATACTGCTGTATGATCATACACACAAAACTGGAGTCTACTGTAGTATGTTCTTTAGGGGCAACCCCCTGATAATATGTCAAAAAAAAGTGCCAAACAAATAGCAGTGTGCTATTACAACCACTATAAAGGGACAGTCCCAAGAGACCAGTGTGCCACATTGACAAAAAGCATTCCACCCTTGATGTATTGTATGTCCCCTGTAGGTGTAACACATCTGGATATCAATGACATGTCATTATCACAGCTCTAAGAAAGGCTTAATGCTGTAACCCCTATTCTCTGTAAGTATATTCACACTTCTACATTCTGTTGTAAACAAAAAGGTTACATAGCTGCTGTAGTACAAAACTCCTCTGTTGATATGTGGTGATATTTAGGATTTTGCAGATGCTTGTTCTGTGTTCAGAAAGTCTCATACAGAATGGTTCCCCGTTGTCAGCATGTTTGCCTTTTAACATGCTTCTGATTAGCAGGGGATGGCTTCTTAACCAATCTGTAGTTATGAAATGCTAATTACAGGCAACACAGCTGATTTGCAGTATCATCAGCCAATGACATGCAATGACTGTACAAGATAAAAGGCCTCCTTGTAAATTACAAGCCCTTTCTGATATGCTGTGCTGGACACTAATGGTGTGAGGAGATTATGTCATTGCAGAGTGTAGGTCTGTAGAAGCTACTGTAACATAGGGATGTGTGTGGTACAGGCTGCAGCTGCTGCTTCAGGTAATAGGCCTAAGCAGATAGTGTTAACACTTTTGAGGACAACAAGCTGTAAGTGTAACTGTGACAGCTGTGGCAGCCTTGTAATAGAGGAAGAGCCAGAGTGAGGGCAGCCATTCCACTCCAGTTAAGGCATGTGTTTAAGGTAAATATGTTAGGCAATGGTATCATTAACAGAGTACTAGGCTATGCGTTTGTTGTGTCCTTGAGCAACACAGGGAATAAATATAACATTACAGGGAATAAATATAACATTATGTCCACCATTTGGGTAACTTTCAGGCCACATGTTATAGTCTGTTACTCATTTGGAATGTGTATGCTGGCAGTCCTTATTACAAGCAAGGGTTGCATATGTGTATGTTAGTTGTGCAGCTGTGCCAATCTGCACTGTGAGTTTGAAAGCATTGTGTACTGCACTCTGATACTAGTGGACCTCACTTGCATTACCTGAGTTAAAATTCTCTGTGAATGCATATTAATGTATGATGTGACACTTTATGCAATTATACTTTTGCTAGAGAGATGTGTAAAGTGTGTTCCCATCTGCAGGCCTGTGACTTCCATCAGTGACAAGCAGACATTTCATTTGTAATGCATTGTGTGGATAAAGAGTGCATGACTCAGTTATTAATTGGTGGTTTCACAATAATGTTATTTAAATGCTACACACTACTTTATTTGAACCCAAGGACTGTGTGTGGCAAAATGCACTGCTTGCAAGGCATTTAACAGACTGAGCTATTGAGTTACTGAGCAGGTGTATTTGTAAGATATTAGTATACACATACAGGCTGTGAGATACTATTATTACAGCCATCATTATGTGCATAGCTTTTTATGGATGTATTTCTGCACCAAGGCCCCTGTTGTACATGTATTTTGCCAGTAATGCCTTAGCAAGTGTACTTGTAAATGTTACTAAGAAAAGGGGACATTTACCTGCTATTAGAGACCTAATTTACAGCCATTCTTGTGTGTTTGGCTTTCTAGTAGTGTACTCTTGTACCAGACTCCAAGGTACAATCCCAGTTATTCCATTTATCTTTAAGCAAGTTGGCGCAATGTGCAGTTCCTCTGAAACACGCTTAATGAATGTAACCTGCAATTACTATGTTTTGCTTAAAACACCTGCTTTAATTAACAACTGTGTGGTATGGCAGGTTAATGCAGCACCCTACAGGTATGATTGTCATGGGTTTGAAGTAGGGGACAGGTGTTTATTTTGTAAATGTTTATTATTTAAAACACATATATCAATATAGCTCCATTTAGCTAACCTTAGTGAAGCTGTGAGATGCAGTGCATTGCACAGCATCAAGTTAAAAATACATAAAGAAAAGAAAAGTGGGGAGATAGGAAAGTGGTGAAATGGGATGCAAGCAGGGAGAAAAACACAGTGAAAGGCATGTAGGTATGTGCAGGAAGGGTGTAGAAAAGAACCATAGCTATCCATTTCTGCTACAGCAACAACTGCACTTTGATAGAATTTGTAGATGACTTTGGACTCTAATCCCCAGAGAGAGGGGTGAGGACAACATAATTGCATTGTTAAGCCAATTGGACCAAAGTATGTGCATCCAGTGCACATGTGTGAAATGGAGAGCTATGTATGGAACTAAACATTTTTTGGGACAGGTGCTCATTGGTGCCCATTTATTTTTTTGAGGTGAGAGTGAGATTTTGGGAGAGGGACATAGGTATGTGTGGGGGAGGTAAGTTGTGTAGGTGAGGAAGCTTTTGCAGACAGACAAGACAGACAAGACAACAGACAGGGGTGGTGTGTGAGGGGGGTAAACGCCTTGGATGGGGAGAGTGTTTTGGAATCTCAGTCCAATGTGCCTCCACAAGGTAGCAACTTAACTCACATCCCCACCCATGAGACTGTCGACACTGCTCTGTCACTGTCCAGAGGGTTGCAGTGATGGAGGCTGGGCTCCAGAGTGAGCTTGCCTCACCAGGATGGCCAGCATATCCTCCATCTGAAGCAGGCATCATCCAAACCCATGGTAGATGATCCTGCACACCAAAGCTGACAGCTCATCATAGGTGGCAACTCCCCTTCCACCACCACTCCCAGAGAGGGGCCTGTCCCTGTCCCATGGGGGCATACTACATAACACCTCAGGTAGTGCAGTGGCAGCTCATGGGGCACCAACCAGGCTGGGTACTAGATGTGCTGGGACCAGGTGCTATGGCTGGAGGAGGCAAGGTAGGCAGATCTTGAGGAACTGGCCAACCTTGACATGCTGTAGTAAAGTAGTTATAACAATAAGTTAAAGTTAGTATTAACCAAACCAATGTTAGTATTAATAGAATAGAACATATGTATTAATCCAAATACATATTAAGGTATATTATGTGTAACAGAACATTAAGTAACATAACAATAAGTATGTTAACAGCAAACCAGTATGAATTAAACCATCAGGCCAGTAAAACAGTCAGTGTAACAAAATATGTTAATATTAAATGATAATAATAAATAACAATAATAAATTAAAGAAGATAAGGGGTGGAGAGAGAAAGAAAAACATACAGTTAGTTATCTCCCAAGTAATATTACTACACAAAGTACAACTAGAAACTTCTACAAGTGTGCAGTGTCAGTTGTGAGTACAGTGGCTACAATTCTTCTATAGGTGACATAGCACATATGTACCTCTCAAGCTGTTAGCATGGGATGGTATAGACCAAGCAGTAACAAATGCAGGTACACAACTACACAGAACAGTTTCACATAATGTGGACTTATATAACTACCAAGATGTTATGTAAATGGATTGGAAAGTCTATAGCATTCCAGGTAATCATGTATGTGGTAATCATGGAACAGACAGATTATGCAGTTGTAATTACATTACAAAAATCATGACAGCTAAGAGCCATGTTTGTGTACATTAAGTAAACTAGACAGGCATCATGCCTTAGTTGGCAGGCATGGGAGCAGAACCCAATAGCTCTGACTGCAGGGGACATCTGAAAATAATATAACAATCGACTGCAGCAACTTAAAACAGACATGCAATGACTATAGCCCTATTGCAAATATTATGACACATTTACTTACGAACCCACAATGCAGCTTAGCACTTTATTGGTATTGCTGATAATTCTCTGTGAAATCTACACACACTATATGCTTATAAAGTGGGCTACCTCAGCCATATACCTTTTCTTCCTGGAGTGGAAAAAAATGAGAGCATTATTTGACTGAAATTGACATGGAGGCAACCTTTAACCATAATATTAGTTGAGAAAAACCTTTTACAGGATATTCATTTTGCATTATAGAGCTATTACAGTTTTACACTTGACTGCAGTGACAGTAGAACACACATGCAATAAACACAGCCATGCTGCAAATAGGACAGCCACTGTTATCCCTTTACACAAAGGTGGAGCGTCCACCAATCCATGAAATTATAGACCCATCAGACTAACCTGCAAGGCAATGGAACAGATTATCATGGACCTCATTAACAGGAACATTGGCAACCTCCAAATACTCGACCCCACACAGTTTGGCTTTGTCAAGGGGAGGGCATGTCTATTAAATCTGGTTGACAACTTTGAGACAGTCACCAAAGCCATGGAAAAGGGGAAGAATGTACACACCGCCTACCTTGACATGCCCAAAGCCTTTGACACTATTCCTCACTTGGACATAGTAGATAAACTCTCTTTCAACTAGGCATCAATCCATATATTATCAGATGGGTAGCAAACTGGCTCACTGATAGAACCCACCTAGTCAAAATAGGGGAATCCACCTCAAGCAGTAGACCCGTAATGAGTGGCATACCCAAGGGATTGGTCTTAGAGCCTCTGTTATTCGGGATATACTTCTCTGAGGTGCAGGCCAAAACCAGTGGGCTATGATTGACCAATTTTGCAGATGATTGTAAGCTGGGCGCAGTCATCAATTCCGCAAGTGATGTGGATGTCCTCCAAGAGGGTCTCACCCAAACAAATAACTTGTGCCAGAAACATGGCCTCAATCTGAATGACAAAAAAATGCATCATCATCCTCTTTGGGGGAAGAGTGATGTCCCCACATATCACATTAATAACAACGCCCTAAGTACACAATCAGTAGCAAGGGATTTGGGCACCCAGGTTGACAGCAACCTGACTTTTGACCACCATGTTACTTTCATTGTATGGAAAGCTTTCTACATGGCCCACCTCATAAGTAGGGGCATCTCATCCAGGGAGAAAGAGGTCATAACATCCCGGTATTCTTCCCTTATAAGCCCAATTGATTACAATGCCCCCTTTTGCATGTACCTTGCAAAGCACATGCAGCAGCTGGAGAGACCACGGAGGTTCCTCACCAGGAGAATCCAGGGCCTCAAACATCTACCCTGCACAGACAGGCTGAAAACCCTGTCCCTCTACTCAGTTTCATAAAGACTCCGCAGAGGTTGACCTCTGTCTGGCATACAAAGCAATCTTAGATCCTGCCTTAATGGGACTGCTGCATATCCTTAAGTCAAGCTCCACTTGAGCAACCCATATGCGTGACCTCAACCTGGTTTGTGATATCAATAGGACTTGTTGGCGGGACAGATTTGTGTCCCAAAGAATTCCCTATCTGTGGAATAAACTCCCTCTCCACATCAAGCAGAGTACCTCATGATCCCTTTTTAAGCGCAACCTGGATAACTGGATGGGAAACAGCAAATACACCCCTGGGATTCCACCTGTGTCCCTGCTGGACAGGAGCTTTGGGTGCTGACTTGTCTAACCATGGGCTAAATTCATGGCTAGGCTTATAATGGCCTCAGGGCCAATAGCCTAGTAATCTCCTATGATTCTATGATTTATTTAGGAAACCACAGTGCTGCTTAACACTTTATTGGTATTGCTGATAATTATCTTGTTTATTGCAATGCAGTTGTTATTGTTTATTTATTGCACTACAGTTGTAATTGCCCATTTATTGCACTGCATTTCTAATTCCCCATTTATTGCACTGCAGTTTTTTTGTTTATTCTTTATTGCAGTACACTATTTTTTTTCTTTATTGCTTATTGCACAGGTAGCATAAGATGTCCATACTTACCACACTCACAGCGCAACATGTCCAGGCACCCAGCATGGGATGAAATATTTCAAGTCCTCTCAGATGCAATTGTTGGCAGAGAAGCACACCATTATGCATACCAGTTTTGCACACATTCAGCTTGCATTTTGGTAAAACAGTGGAAAAAATCTTTACATATTTGTGGGCCATGCCCAACTCTAGCCACTTGAACCCAGGTGTTCAATGTTCCCCTCTTTCTTTGCTTCAAGTCATCATAGTGGTGATGACACTGGTCTCAAGTTCAGGGGATACCAGTAGCACTGGTAAGATCCCTGGCCAACTGATCCCAGTCCTCAGTGTTACACTCTGAGCCCTGGTAACTACCCTGCAGCAGCCTAGGTTCATAATTCTGTGTGAGGAACCCAAAATAAACCCTGGGCTCTTGCACATGCCATCTCTGCATCTGAAAGTGTGCACCCTCTCCAACAATAGCTGGCATATCATCAGATAAGCAGACTCCAGCAAATGGAGCAAAATTCCTGCCTATTGGCCTTGATATAAGCTGGTTTCCTGCCCTTACACATCATTCAGCAGCATTCAAAAAAGCACTGCATTGCTTAGCATCATAAAAAACAGTTAAGTGAAGCTGAGCAGTGGGAAAACTCACAGAACTATGGTTTTAGTGAAGCTTAGCAACAGCTCTCCCAAATGTAAAAATATTGATTTTAATTTAAAATATATATTACGTTGCATTCAATAAATGCTATGTGTGCTAGGGACTCAAACCCAGGACCTATGAAACTTTTGATTGACACTCTACCCATTTAGCTACTTGGATATTATGTAAAGTAGTCTACCTTCACATACCACCCTGGAAGAAGACCAACTAGGAGATGGTACCGATGATCATGCGTTTTTAGTAATGGGTTTGATGTTAATTCTGAAAACTAATAAAGTTCACTATTTGCGAGAATGGGGATGCTAGTATAAGGGGTATTGTGAAACAAGAACCAAATTAAAAAAAGTACTTAAATACTTTCATGACAGTGTTTTCTTTTAGACAAAATAACCATGTTGCTTCTGTACTATAACTATTTGCTTAAACCATTATGGCCTGGGTGGTGGCTGAATATGGTCTGTTGACCAGACTACCTACTCAGTTGTTAAAATGAAATTTAAGTGTTGGGGGAATTAAACCACTACTCCCTACGTTTGCTGGTATTTCATAAAGGAAAAAAAGAATGGTTTCTCATCTGTTCTATGGTTCATTTAGTCTTCTTAGAGATGTCCAATTTATTGTGGACATGCCACCCCTAAAATTCTTTCAGTTTCACTTTGTAGCTTTTAAATGAATATTATAGGTAGAATGACATTTCGCAATCATCTTTGTGTAGACAGCTGGAGGAATGAATATCATTTTGTTTCTTATGAACAATGAAGAAATAATCCCTTTGGCCTGAAGCCTTCTAATTATGCTTGAAATGACTCATAAAAAATGTAAGCTTTTTCTGCATGCATTTATTTGAGAAAATGGATAAAATCTTTAAAACTACAGTTGTACATGAAGATTCTCAGAAAAGAAAGAAGATTATGTTGTAATTAGTGGAATATCCAATATTTATTTCACATACTGGCATTGTTTAATAGAGACAGATGTTTGTCACCCTAGTGTTTCACTCCCATAGCTGAGAACATCATTGTGCAATTTTGTTTTCAGTATATGTTAGTTATGATATACATGTGTCTCAGATATTTCCTCCTACTCTGAGATACAGTAATATCAGAGTTTGTAAATACAAACAACAAGGGTATGGTCTAGCCTCAGTCCCTGGAAGATGAACAGTGTTCTATTATTTGTGTAGTTAACTTTGAAGTTTATGTATTTCAATTAATTCACTGATAATTGTTTTACTTTTTAACAGAGAGTACTGTGCAAAGGTATGGCAACCAGCCTTCAAATAACTTGAATAGAACCTTTCTCAAGTATAGTAACAGAATTCTGCTGCAAAGAAGCATAATTAAAACTGCAGTTTGTTAATAGTTTTCTCCAATAAAGTCTGACCTGAGTGCTAAACCAGTATCAAGAAGTGGAAGGTGTAAAAGCAAGACAAACAAAATCACATTTTTTACTTGTATATGCATTGTTGGAGCATAGCAGTATCAAAAGTGATCAAGCAGCTGTTACTAAGTGAATTCAGCTGTGAAAATAATAAAAAGGAAATGTAAACTCTTTGTGAATAAAAGCAGTATTAGTGGTATATATGTCAGGATCTATATAAACTGAGCCTGGGTCAAGGGGCGCAATTTATGTTACTTCAGACTTGTGATGATAAATCCCTGAGAGTATGCCACAGAACACAAGGAGTTTATCATGCAACTTTGAAAAATGTTGAAGTTCTTATTCTTCTCTGTGTTTCTCTTAGACTCTAGAATCTGTAGAATCCATAATAACAGAACTTTGGCTGGGCTGCCTATAGGACAGCAAACAGGTTAAATAAACTGAAAAAACAAAGAAAGCTATAAAGGAGAAATAAATGCAAAGTATTTTGAAGAACAAAGAACTCTGCCATCTCACTTACATTTTTTATATTAAGATCGATAAGAAGTTGCCTTAAAATTTCATTGTATGGAATCAAAATAAAAACACGAATTATTGCTGGAAAATGTGTTGCCTGTTAAAGGACTTCAGAACTGATTATTCATGACTTACACAAATCATGTGTTGCAAGAAAAAAGCAAAAAAAGCCTTTTGCAGTTGTGCAGACAGGCAGCTTGTCCCTGGCAAGCCAAGACCTTGAAGTGTACCTGTGAGAGCATGGAAAGGCTGTGACAAGCAGAGCACAAATTATCTGCCTTATCTTGGCAGGATAGCAGCAAAAAAGTGGTCATTGTCTGCTCATTCATGACCTCCTGACAGATACAGCAAAGATAGGGGAGCTCTGATAAGTACAGTATTAAATGGGGAGTAGTGCATTAAGGGCCAGGGGCCATGCGCATAGTGAAGGGTGACATGCTGCAATGGTACTTACGCATTATCGCAACCACATTTTTGCGTTTGCGAAATTCAGAACCTTCAAGTGAAACAAGTGCATGTATGAGTCAGAATTGATCTTCCAAGTGTTTTCTACTGTGACATTACAGTGGTTAAGTATCAGGGGCACACTAAGCTGTACACATACACAACTAGTGTCTATCAGCAGTTACACACACTGGAATCTTAAACGCTGTAGCACTGATGCAATTACCTGCCCTCACAAGTAGCTTTGAAAGCTGCCATTATTCTTCCCGTTCGAAAAGAAACAAATGCCGTTATTTACTGACATACTGACAATAACACTCAGTGATGACTCGAAAACTACACAACTGCAACTTGCAGGGAATAATGTAAAAATATGAGGCAGATATCTGGACCTGGAGAGGTATCAGTATGGCCAAGTGCATTCAAGGTAATGCAGACACACACGTTTACAAAAAAGGCCGGTAAACATGGAATCCATGAACAGTTCTTCATTGTAAAAGTCATTCACCCCTTCTTCTCTGAGTTTTCCTCTTACTAAATCACATTTGTGAATTCTGACCAACACAGTACAGGGACATAATTTAAAGCATGATCTTTTACCCCTTTTACAAACTGGAGAAATCGGTTCTTACAGATTCCATTTGTCAGTAAGATAGCACCCTTTACAATTCACCTATGCTGTTGTAATGCACGCAAATCTGGAAGACAACTTTTTTGATTGGTTTCTCCTGATTAAGCTAATCCAAACTTTTCCCGTTAGCACCAAGGACTTTGATCAATACCTCGCACTGTTTCATGGCCTAATTTGGTAAACCAAAAAGCACTAAACAAATGACAAACCAGGTAAACCAAACGAATGAGCTGTAGAAAGCACAAGTCCAAGGCTGACAAGCCTTGGACTTGTGCTTTCTACAGCTCATTCGTTTGGTTTACATGGCCTCATTTGACTTGAAGTAGGCGACTTTCGCAACCGCGAAAATGTGGTTGCGATAATACGTTAAGTACCGCTGCAATATTTATATAAAAATATAATTTAAAAAAAATTTAAAAAGAAAAAGAGAGAGAGAATTCAATGGCCCAGTGGAGAATTGTGGAAGCAGCTCTGGAGATAACTAGGAATGTTAAACAAATGATTATGTGAAATTATATAATGCAGCAGGGGGAATTTAAATATACTGGTCTGGCATATTTACATTCTTCATATCCATAGTGCTGCATTAGCTAGCAGTGTAAAACAGCCAAGGCTAATGTTAGGAATTAAAAAAAACAATATCTGCAACCTTTAGTAGGTATACTTCTAAATGGGGGGAGGAGGATAATGACCACTTACATCTGGGGCCCATGGCAGTCATGGACACTTGGTCTCTCCCAATGATAGCCTCTGGCCAACAAATGTTTTTAAAGAGAAAAAAATGAAAACGGCATTAAGGGTTTTGACATAGATGCATATGGCAATATAGTAACTGACTTGAGACAAGATGTGATGAGGGATAGCTCCATCATGCATATGGAATACTGTGATGAAACATTGGTACACACAGTTTTGTGCTCTTGTAATATATGTGCTTAGGCAACAGATTCGTTGTGGATTTATGAGTGGTGATAATGTCGATAGTTGCTTCTGCTGGACTTTGTTGGTTTATAGCTGTTCAGTCTGAGGGATCTGGTCATGGGAAGGCTTGGATTGTCAGAAGGCATATTATTTTAGAATGTGATGCAGTTTCTATTAAAAAAATAATGCTTTGTAACAGCTGTGCAAATCACAGCTGATTTTAGTTAAATATATGTTTAATAAAAAAAAAACTATCTATCTATATGTATATAAGGAGAGTGAATGCCAAATATTATTTGCTTACTGGAGAAAGGAAATATACCAGAATGCTGAATGAATGAATTAGTCTGACCTTTGGCACGATTAATGAGTAAGGATGCAGAAGGTGTGTAGGCCTATTTGAGAAGTAAACAATTTCTCAGAGACTATCAGGATGGGGTAAGATATGGAGCATTGTCAGTACTGTCAAAGGGCTAATAATCAACACATCAGACTACATGGGTCTGATGATTAAAAATTTAATATTTTCCCTTGGTGTACCATGTTGACTGGTTGTTTAAAAGATGAGCGAGTCAAGTAGAAGGCCAGTAAACCTCAAGGAGGAGGTCATGTGGCACATTATAGTTAAATGAGCATATGGTGAGTTGCAATAGTTAAGGCTAGCATATCACAGGTAATAATAGACATATGAATTATGATTATGGGACACTCATCCCCTCACCCTGCTTTAGTTTCAGAGCTGCAAAGAAAACAAGTGTTACATTTTGTTTTAGAAACTTCACTATATAAAAAGACCTGATTTATTTTTCATACTGTGTTGAAGGTTATGCCTATTATATAGGGAAGATGAATAGGCATTTTAAAGAACATATTTTAGAATACTTTAATGATGTGAAGAACAAGAAGTGTAGATGTGCAATTGTGCAGCATGTTCTTGAGAAAGGAGAGAAATTGTCTTAAATTTATAGTTTTAGAAATTTTGGTGGTTAATATTAGAGGGGGTGATTTTAGGAATTTCACTGAAACATGTGAACAAGAGTGGATAATACAATTAGAAGCAGACAGGTTCCCTGGTATTAATGAGCGTGTGTCCTTAAACCCCTTTTGAAATCTCCCCGCTTGAAACATTGAACATGCTATGTTTTTATAATAATATAAATGTTTTACTTCTATTTTAGATTTTGTGTTTTTGACATATGTATATCATATTTTATATTATTTTACTTTTTAGTATTGCTTTAAGAATTTATAAGAGTATTTGTAGTTTTTACATTGTGTTTTATCAGCCTGATTGCTGATTGAAAGTTGCATTTGATTAGCTCTTTCATGTTTAAAAAAAGGAATATTTAATGACTTGAGTTAGCTCTGAAGAAGCTGTTTGTAGATCAGTGAAAGTGCTTACCTTTTTGTGCATCATTAATTTATTAAAGTTTATATTTGACTATGCCCATGGGCTGTTCAGTGTCTCCAACACTATTTTGGGTATGGTAGGGGAGGAACAGTGGCTGCTCAGCAGTCCACTGAATAGATGATTTTTGATCATGGGCCCATCCAGGCTGATCAATAATTGCAGAGTACAGAAATTCAAAGAATTGCGTTGAGGTTTCCATAGCCAGGGATGAAAAGGAGTGCCCAGCCCAGGCCATAACCTTCATGGGACTGGAGATTGACACAAGTAGTCAAATGTCTGTTTATCAGGTGATAAACTGGCCAATTTGCAGAATAAGATACAGGCGTTGAAGCCTAAAAGGAAAGCAAGAGTGGAAGACATCATGGAACTGCTGGGCTTCCTCAGCTTTGCATGCCAGGCTCTTACCCCTAGCCATACCTTCAACAGGGGCCTGACTTGGTTGTTCAAAGAGACCAAGAAGAAGCACTACCATGTAAGGCTAATACAAAGCAGACCAAGGTATATGGCAGTCTTTTTCCAACAATCTTAATGTTGTTACCTTTTGGAAGGAAGGCTGGATATCAGACAAAGACCTGGAGCTATACACTGGTGTGTCAGGTTTCAAGGGTATAAGAGTTCATCACAGAAATGTGGTTTGTCACCTCCTTAATGACACAGTGGGGAAGTGAGGATTAAAGAAACAGTATTATTCTAGAAATCATGCCCATTTGGGCAACCATTATCATTTGGGGAAATAAGTTGGTAAACCACAGGATCAGATTTCACTCCAACAACCAGGCAGTGTGGCGGCAGCCTAGACCATTTGGTATGCCAGAGCAGAGTGAGTACACAGGGTTATGAAAAACTTGGATTTGCATGCCTTGTCAGATACCATTTCATTCATGGCTGTCTATGTACTCGGCCAAAGAAATTACATTGTTCTCTCTTTCTCAGACTCTCTCTCTCTCTCTCTCTCTCTCTTTCTCTCTCTCCTGACTGCATTTCTACATATTCAGGGTCTTGGCCCCATCTGACATAGGATAGATCAGCTCAGAGAAACTGAGAAAGGTTGAATGACAGTACAGAAGTTAGTTAGAGAATCATGGGCAACCAGGAAACAGGGGAGCATATGCCAGGGCTATAAGGTAGTTTTTTGCTTTCTTAAGCAATCTACCAGAACCTGAGAAGTACACGCCAGGACTGATAATGAAATACCTAGTTTCTGGATGAGAAAAAGGAGAAGCTGTTGCCACAGTTAGGGGGCAATTAGCAGCCAGTGGATGGGATTTTAAAGGGGCAGACCTACCTGACTTAACCAAAGAAAGGGTGGTGGAAAGGATGCTGAGAGGGTGAGAATAGATCAAGAGCAGGAATAAAAAGCCTAGGAAGCCTCTGGGAGAAGACATGCTACACATGTCACTAAAAGGATTAAAGGAAATAATGATCAACCACAGGGACTTGCAGTCTCGCCCAGCTTATTTTTTGCCCTGTAACACGAGGCATTTAGAATTGGTGTATTGTTGACATGGCACCCAGACCACCACAAGCATGGAGTACCTGTGATGTGGTGATATGGTCATCAAAGAAAAACCAAAAAGGCAAGGGACAGCAAGTAACAGTCATAGCAGTCAAGAACAAGAGATCAGTAGCATAGCCAGGGCAGAGTGAGAGGGGCATCTGCAGGCAGGGTATAAACTGTAATACTGTTTGCTACATTTGTACCAAGCAGGTTGCTACCATTTAAAAAGAATATTTTTCAAATGAATACATAAGAGCTGTAACACTCCATCCAGGCAAGGTATCAACTGTAGCAAAAAGTTTCTACATTTGTAGCACAGTTTGCTGCAGTTTAAAAGAATACATTTTTTAAATAAAATAAGTTGAGGAAAGGTCAGGGGCAGAGCACAGAAGTGGGACCTGAATGGCTTGGGCAGGGGGGGGGGGGCATGTCATGCATCTGGCCACATGGGGTACTAGTAGAAGGAACATTCTGAGGGAGGGGACATAGATCTAACTGTAATAAGCCAATTGTTGTGATCAGCTTATTATAGTGAAGTGGAAGTTCTTGACTTTATTTTTTTGCACTTCACTTTCTTCACTAGAAGAACTGAGGGGGTAGGTCGCTGGTTCATAGAACTTGGCCAGGGTGCTCATTGAATCAGCTATGCTTCTGCAAAGGAGTCTGCCCAGTTGCTTGAATCAATGCCTTGCACAAACTGTCACAGGAAAAGGCCCCCAGAGAGTTTGTGTTTAACACATAGGATGAGCTCCCCATAACCAGTAATTGGGCACAAGTCACCCTGAAGAGGGCCATAGCTATACAGTGAAGTGACATGAAAGGATAATTGTGCCACTTGTTTACTATTGGCAGAACCATGGCCATGGGAAAAAGGTGCCTCAGTACACATTAACAGTAAAGCTGGGAGGGGGAAGTCAAATATATATAGGTATTAAAATAAGAAATATATATGGAATGGTGACAATTTTATACATATATATATATATATATATATATATATATATATATATATATATATATATATATATATATATATTTATAAATATTTGTGTGTGTGTGTGTGTATATATATATATATTTATTTATTAATATGTGTGTGTGTGTGTGTGTGTGTGTGTGTGTGTGTGTGTGTATATATATATATATATATATATATATAGTGTGTGTGTGTGTGTGTGTGTGTGTGTGTGTGTGTGTGTGTGTGTGTGTGTGTGTGTGTGTGTATATATATATATATATATATATATATATATATATATATATATGTATACATATCTCCATGAATTTTGTAGCTTGGGGATGATACTCATGGAAAAACATGTATAAGTAGTTGTTTAAAAAATAATTTTATACAGGAAACATTTAACTAACTTTAGACAGTATTCCATTTTACTGCAGGTATCCAACATGTCTTTATGTTCATCAATCCCCATAGCCGCTGGACCATTGAGAGCAAATGTTCTCAAAGAAGGAGTGCAGTTGGGTCTTAACCCTAAAAAGTGGAAATTGCAGCTGCAGTGACAGTGAGGGGTGTTGTGGAAACAACTAATCCCTACAGTGATACAGCTGCAATGAGAGAGCAGCTAGCCCAGTATAACTGTAAAACACCTCAGGGGAAATAATTTAGGAGTTATCAACTAAAGGAGAATGACATAGATGATAGTGATGGATTTAATGAAGGTAAAACCATCTGCAGTGGTGTGTTGATAGTCTGGTCTGAAATGTTTACCAAGCTGTAATGGATCCAGACTGTTTGACCCAGTACCATTGAGAGGACAAAAAGGTACATTAACAGGAAAGTAGCTAGAACAGCCCCAAAACTTGCCCTTTTCATACAAAGGAATGAGAATTTAGAGGACAGGGATGCAGTATGGTTAGTGAAACACACCAAGAAAAAGGCCATTGACCTGAAGCATGGAAAATAAAAAAAGACAGCAAGGAAAAGCCATCCGCTTGGTGACGAGGAGGTGGAGGACTTGGAAATACCATTCCTCTACCTCATCTCCAAGGGGAACTTAATCACAACATAGCAAGAGAAATGGGGGAGGTGTTGTTGCTAAGTTCAGCAAACCAGCAATGTTGAGCTCTGGCCAGGTTTGGTCCAGGGTGCACAGGTTACATTATCCTATGGTTCTAGTCAAGGGTGGCAGAAAACTAGTAAGCAGAACAGTGAGTGGTATGGGGTTGTTTCATGGGAAGTCCTGGGATTACTTGAACATATCTGTGCATGAATATAGATATATAGACATAGATTGTATTGCTGGTTTTGAATAAACTGTAAATAAATTGGAATCAAAACAACCAAACCATGTAGTGATTATTGTATCCCACTGGGATGGCTGAAGACCAAAGATGCATTTTGTGACCAAGCAAAGAGGACATTTGTCCCTGCCAGCCCATGAAAAGGAAAAGTACTCACTAAGGAGGGGAATACTAGGAAGGCAGAGTACAAAGTATCAGTGTAAAAAAACACTATACCTGGCAGGACAGTAGCAGAGAAAAGAACTCAATGCACTCTTCCAACTTAAAGAAATAGGATGGGGTAACTGGGAGGGTGGTGGGCTTGGAAAGCCTTCCCTATACTTCTACCTTCTCTCTCCCCCCAGATGGGAACCTACTCACAACATAGCAACAGCCAGCTTTGTGGAAGCCAATTTGAGAGAGACTCCCAAGAGATTGGAGATGGTATCAAGCTGAGCAAACCAGCAACGTCAAGCTCTGGCTGGCAAGATTTACTCCAGAGTGCCCAGGAGATACAGCATCTGGGTGCCTGATACCAGGGATAAGTGGCCCTTGCATTCCAAGCCAGGCTGGTACAAAACTAATAAGTAGGTCAACGACTGGTTTAGAGTTGTTGCATGGCATGCCCTGTCATTACTTGAACATATTTGTGTTTAAATACAGATATATAGACACAGTTTGTATTGTTGGTTATAAAGAAACTGTAAATAATATGGGGTCACAACAACCAAACCTTGGAGTGATTACTGTGTCTTAATATGGATGAGTGAGAGCAAATACCAAGGAAATGGTCCTGAAATGCAATGAAATGTATATCCCCTCCAATGTGTGATACATATGATTTTTTATAAGAAACATGATGTGACACTGTGTGACAGAAATGTTGGATACGTTTAGTCAAAGCAATGTAAAGGAACAGCTCAAGGTTTTTATGAAGCAATTTTGAAACAGCCTTTCTGGAACCTGCTGGATTATTCTGTAAGGACTGAAAACTTGAAGATCTTAAGTTAAGTAAAAAAAAAAAAAGGGTTGCTTACAGTTTTGTTTTCTTGAATATTGATGTTATTTTGTTCACAGAAAATGGAGTTAGCAGTAACAGAAATACTTAAGAGATGCCTCAAATTGAAATGATATTTAGTGTGAGTAGAGTTTTAAAACAATGGGCTATGAAAGCCTCTAGGGTGATAATTGTTTCTATCTGCAAAGTTGCAGTGATGACTAAAACAAGATTGCTCATGTGATTTTGTATCGTAAATAATTAAAAACAACTGTGAAGCCAAAGCTACATGAACACTTATACATGTTTGAATGTCCACATCTAAACTACAAATGAAGGCTACAGTAAAGTATCTAAAACATATCTAAACATTCCAACTTTGGCTTGTGATTTACTGTGGAGTTGATTGGTAAGAGAAATTTTATTTGAATTCATATTTTATTTGTTATCACTGTTTTTTACTGTTTGTAGGTAGGAAGGTATACCTTGCTAAAATTTACTTTGATTCATATTTTATTGTTTTACATTTAATTTCATTGTTGGTTGTTAGAAAGGGATAGGCTTAAGACAGGCAAGCTCTAGCCATCCCTAGGGGCCAAGACAGCTATAAATTCACATAGACTGCAGAGGGGAAGATCCAGAACATACCTAAACACTCCCACCTTGTTTGTGATTTAGTGTGGAGTTGACTGGTAAGAGAAGTTTTATTTGAATTTAAATGTTATTTGTTATCACTGTTTCCCTGTTTGTAGGTAGGAAAGGATAGCTTGTTAACAAGACTGACTTTGATTCATATTTTGTTGTTTTACTTTTAATTTCATTGTTGGTTGTTAGACAGGCAAGCTCTAGCCATCTCAAAAGGCCTAGACAGCTATAAACTGCAGAAATGAAAATCCAGTGCATATGTAACAATCCTACCTTGGTTTTTGATTTATTGATCTTTACTGTTAAAAAGAAGTGATACTGTGAACAATAGAGAGAAGAAGCCAATATGAACGACATAAAGGAATTACAGCTTTTGTCTGGCTTGCAGAACTTGTATGGTCAAAACAACTTTATTGCACTTACTTTAGTATTTAGTTGTATATTGCTTGTGTGATTTTTGCCATAGAAGTTGATTTAAATTTTCTTTGAATTCTGTGGTTATTGATTTTGATTAGTCTTTTCTTTTATAATATTTTATTTGTTTGAAGCTGATTATGGATTCTTGCAATGCGTATGTAATTAACAATTTGCCTATGTGTAAATGTCTTGTACATTGTAATAAATGCTTTGCAAATTTAAAGGTAACAGCTGATAACACTGGTGATCTGTGTTTGTCGTGTCAAAAGTTGGATAATTTGCTTACCATTGATAGAAGTAAATATAGACTTGATGATGATGATTGCACTTGTTCAATTGGCATGCCTTGGTAAACGTTTCATTTATTAATGAGTGGACTGGTGAGATAAATAATGTTAGGCATAGAACAAATAGAACACATGTAGGAAATGATGCATCTATTGTCTGCAAAGATCATTCAACCCTAATTAACAAGATGATGCCACTACCTGCAGAGTACCACACACCCAAAACCCCAAAGTAACTGTATCGTAGATCTAAAAACCTAGTTTAATACAGATTGCATAAAATAAAGAAAATAAATGCAGGTACAGGTTAAGCGCTTTTCGTCCCACCTAATTGTGGGACTTCTTCAGACAGAGAGACCTCGCAACAACTGCAATAAATATCCTAGGGCTGTGGTGCTGGAAATACAAACTCCACAGCTGATTAAAATGCTTGTTTAACGTTGAATAGTTTAAAATAATATAAGCATGATGAGCTAAAATATTTAACAACATTTAAAATCATACTTTCAATCAAATACAAAACAATTTGACCCTGTGATTCCCTAACATATACAAAAATATTTTAATAAATTGTTTTAACCAAATAGTGTGTATTTTACACACTCTAAACTATAAGCCTATTCAGTTAGTCTAGATCTAGTGTGTACAAACATGTAAAAATGTGTATAAGCGCAGAAAATATAGAAAAAATAGGAACATATTTATACAAAAATATGTATCTGTATACAGGACTATATTATATAAAATGATAACCATCTAGTTAAAAACATTAATGGCTAACTGTTAGTTAAGTCTCAAACCATTGTACACCCTTGGATATCCAATTGGTTAAATAAAGCCTAATTTATAAATATAATTGAAAGTATATAAATGTATAAGTATATGAATATGTAAGTCAAATATGTGGGTATACCTGTATGAGATTATGTATAGTTAGTCTAAGAAGTGAATGTGTACTCCTGTATGCCTATCTAGTCAAACTTCTTAACTTCAAAATAGGTTAAAGAGAGCATGTTTCATTGAGTCCTGGGAAACTACTTGCATTGCTGCGTATCTGCCAGCATAGTTCCAGGACCTCTAACTGTACACAGTATGGTCTACCCCTGCCATCTGATTGAACACAGTCTACAGCTCTGAACAGGAATTTATGGTTCAGATGTTCTGATGTGTGTTTTGCTAATGCATTTTCTAGTCTACCTTTCTTAATAGCATACAAATGTTCATAAACGTGTTCACGAAGCTTCTTGTTGGTTTTTCCAAAATAAAATGCTGGACATTGTTAGCACTGAGCTAAATAAACTACGCCTTTGGACTGGCAGATGAATTTATATTTCACCTGATAGGTGACATTCCTAATACAAAAGGTTTCTCCAGTATTCATATAAGAACAGTAATTACACATGTTGCAATTTTTGCAGCAGATATCCTGCAAAATTTGACAAATACTAGGCAGGAATTTTGCCAGGTCAAAAATAGTTCACAGATAGTAACATTTGATGCATCTGTGATGGTTGTTAATGCTAGGAACATTAATAATAAGGTGTTTTATTAAAAAAATTGCTATGCTCCCACAAGATTGATGTTGTTACTGTTTGTGGAGCATGGCTGAACAATGACTGGAAATCAGTTCTGTCAGGGTATAAATGTTTTTACTGTAACAGCTATTCTAACAAAAAATCAGGTGGAGGTGTTATGATAGGGATTAAAGATAGTTATGAGACCAGCAATTATTACATGTTCAATGGTAGCACCAATACTATGGACTGTGTAACTGTGACAATAAAGACAACCCTGGAACATACAACAACTGTTGGCATTTATAGACCACCAAAGTCAATTGCAGATGACCTAGAGGATTTCATACATTTCTCACATGAAACACAGGAGGGAAGAATATTATTACCTGGGGACTTAAATTTACCAGAAACAGACTGGAATAATATTGATTCAACAACATTAGCAAGGAAATTATTCACAGCATATATTCAGGAACAACAATTGCTTCAGATTATAAAACAAACTACCAGAGGATGGAACATACTAGACATTGTTTATCCTCCTGAAGAAATTACTGTTACTTCAAGTCAAGTTTTACCACCACTGATGTGCAGTGATCATGGGGTTATAAAGGTTAATTTATTGCTACATAATTCTGCCAAACTAAACTTTAAACCAATGCACAGAAGGTTAATTACAGATTATATGGAAGCAAAACAGTTACTATGTAAAACTAACTGGAGTGAGATGTTCAGTGGGAAAAACTGCAGATGGAGTGTGGAACGTTTTAAAAGAGAAATTGTTTGAGTGCAAAAAAAATCAAAAACATTTTAACATCGGGATCTAGGCATACAATGTCAGGGGGATATATTTCCATTAGAACAAGATATTTGATTAAGGTGGGAGAAAAAATATATAAGAAATGGAAGACAGGACAAACTGCAACTTTGAAAACTGAAATAAACAAGCTGGACAAACAGACTGAGCATATTGTGAGAAAAGATCAAGGAAAATTTGAAGAAAATGTATATAAAGATATTGAGCATAATAGGAAACCTTGAAGGAGTACAGACATACAAATTGATAACTCTGTGCAGATTCTAAAATGTATTCTCAGACACAACCGATCATATAAGGAAGCATCTGACCAGCTGCCCAGGAGCAGAATTAAGCTAAGAGTTTGGTTACTGTCAGCTTTCTTTCCTTTAACCTGCAATAAGGGACCTACCTGGCTACAAAGGATATCCTCATCTATCTCAAGCCTTCACAACTTAAACCAACCTTTTCTGCTGCCCCAGTACATTCACCAGTTTGAACAGTTTCTGGCAAACTTTCTTTCCTTTAACCTGCAATAAGGGACCTACCTGGCTACAAAGGATATCCTCATCTACCTGAAGCCTTCACAACTTAAACCAACCTTTTCTGCTGCCCCAGTACATTCACCAGTTTGAACAGTTTCTGGCAAACTTTCTTTCCTTTAACCTGCAATAAGGGACCTACCTGGCTACAAAGGATATCCTCATCTACCTCAAGCCTTCACAACTTAAACCAACCTTTTCTGCTGCCCCAGTACATTCACCAGTTTGAACAGTTTCTGGCAAACTTTCTTTCCTTTAACCTGCAATAAGGGACCTACCTGGCTACAAAGGATATCCTCATCTACCTCAATCCTTCACAACTTAAACCAACCTTTTCTGCTGCCCCAGTACATTCACCAGTTTGAACAGTTTCTGGCAAAGTATGTTTTATTATTCCCCATGTAGAAAGCAATTCTGTGTTTAGCTTTTTACCCTATTAATCTATTTTGTCTCCGAGTCAGGAGAGATAGCAGCCAGACTCCTCCCCAGCACCTTTTTATTTAAGTTACTGTCTTCCCTCCATCTAGCTTACCCTTCACTACATGTATACTACTGTGCCTAGTCACCCTTGTAAAACTTACACCGGCCACTAGGTGGGAGTCCGACCTAGACTTCACCCCTTACTCTCTTTTCAATTTGTATGAGTTTTGGCTCGTTACATTCCCTCGGATTTTCTCTACTCTTGACCTATTGCCTAACTATTCCCCTATTTTTCTCTTTCTGCTCCTAGTCTGCACTCTTCTCATTCCCTTCCCTCTGCCAACTTGTTATCTCTTACTCTGTCCTCCTCTTGTCACTTTCTTTTCTATCATACCTATATCACTGAAAGCTCCTTACCTGCTCCACCTGCTCTCTCTTGGCTTTAGTGCTTACTGATTGTCTCCATCCCCTCTTGCTCTACCCTCCGTTAAGCCCTCTGGGCCTCACTCCGCTCCCTACCCTACCCCAAATCCCACCCACCCCCACTACCTCTAGATTTATACCCATATAGCCACACCTACTTCCTCTACACCAACCAAACTCCACCCCTTCCTCTTCCTATCCCCTCTAGTCTTACCACACCCACATCACCTCCCCGCACCTCCTTACTCAACACCTACATTGTTTATTAAAACCCCAACATGTCTGTAAAATATCCATCCTTTGCAATCCAACTACTACTCCTTCTAAACCTTACCCTCATCTACCATCTTACCCAGCCTTACCTCCTCAACCACACCCTACTCCTACATACAACCTACCCTCCCCACACATCACATACCTACTATACCAACTCCATCTCTCCTGAACTTTATCCCACTAACCACATCCTATGGTTTCATTACAAACCAATCCCTTTTCATAACACCTTTACACACACTTTTCACCCCATATTCTCCACTAATCCCTTAACCCTCACTTCTCAATCAAAACATCTCAAATACCTCTACTACATAACTCAACTCCTAACTTCCATACTATTATCTGGTGATATACACCCCAACCCAGGCCCAAACCTCCCATCCTCTAATTCTAAATCCATCTTATTTGCATCCCTTAATGCACAAAGCATAGCTAACAAAATTCCAAGTCTACATGCCTGGCTATCTCACAACACACCAGACATCCTAGCCATTTCTGAAACCTGGCTAAAACCACATATAAAAGATTCAGAGATAGTACCACCTAACTACTCAATCATCAGATCAGACAGAACCCATAAAAAGGGTGGTGGAGTAGCTCTACTCTACTCATCCTCCCTATGCATATCACCCTATGATAAAGCCATTCCCCAGTTCCATAATGCAGAATTAATACTGGCTCATCTCCAGCTAAACAAACACAAATATATATACATTGTCTCTCTTTACATTCCCCCAGGAGACAATATTCCAATACTTGAAGAAATCCTCTCCTGGCTCTCAGCTAACATTAAAAACGAAACTATAATCATGGGAGATACCAGTATTAACTGGTCCTCCATTCAGTCCCCCTCTCACTCCCTTAACATCAACCTATACAACTACTCTCAACTCATCAACTCCATTACTAGACCACGCAAAGACTTCACCACTGGCAACATCCTAGACTGGATTCTAGTCTCCCACCCTCACTACTACCCATATAGCGGAACCATACCTGACTCCCTCAGTGACCACCTACCTATATTCACTAGACGTCTTCCTTCTCCCTTACAAGTTACTCATAATTACATTACTACCTGATGCCATAAAAACTTTAACCCAGAAGCTTTCTGCAATACCCTAAAATCACTTAACTGGTACCCCTTAAAAACTCTACCTCTTGAAGACGCGATCACTCACTTTAATACCACATTCCTAAACCTTCTAGATACTCAAGCTCCTTTAAAAACCAAAAGAATAAAAAGACAATCCACCCCCTGGTTAACTATAAACACCCTAACCACCATGCGACTTAGAGACAAAGCTTGGACACAATATCAAAAGAACAAATCTACATCTTCCCTCAATGAATACAAAACTCTTCGTAACTCAGTTAAAAAACTTATCTCTGCAGACCGTCGTTACTACTTCACCGAACTGCAAAGTAACCACAAAACTAACCCCCAAAAATTCTGGAGGGGTATTACTACCCTCTTAAAACCTGGGACCACAGAAAACCCTATCCCTTGCCTAAATGTAGACAACACAGATCTTGCTACCCAATTCAATTCCTTCTTCATAGACTCTATCTCCAAACTTACCTCCTCTTTCTCAAATAACAATCCTTTCCCTACCTCCACTTCTCCTCAGACTTCTCCCACCTCTCCTCCTACTTCTCCCCCTCCAACTTCTCCCACTTCTCCTCAGACTTCTTCCCCTCCAACTTCTCCCACCCCTCACCATGCTTCTCCCCCTCCAACTTCTGCCACTCACTCCACACCCCCACCATTCTTCATTAAACCTGTTCCTACATCCATCATAAAAAAACTCCTGAAAAAACTAAAACCATGCAAAAATGCCCCAGATGACATTCCCTCATACTTCCTTAGCATAGCAGCAGAAGCCATTGCCCTCCCTATCAGCATACTAATTAACCGCTCCATCCAAGAAAGTATTGTTCCTCAAATCTGGAAAAAAGCCTACATCATTCCCCTACATAAAGGTGGTACCAATACTAATATTACCAATTTCCGTCCCATCGCTATCCTCTCTCCCCTTTCAAAAGTCCTAGAGAAATGTATCCATCAACAACTCCTTCCCCATCTCCTGGACAACAATCTATTAACTCCCACACAGCATGGATTCAGACCCCATCGTAGTACTATGACTGCCCTCCTATCCTTCCTTGAAACTGTGAATAAAGCAAGAGATTCTGGCCTCACTGTATCTACCATCCTACTCGATCTCTCTAAAGCTTTCAACACTATCTCTCATAATTTACTTCTTACTAAGCTATCTAACCTAAACCTTTCCCCCTCTTCCCTCCATTGGTTTACTAGCTATCTCTCCAATAGGCTACAAGCCGTCAAGTGGAAAAAAAAACACCTCCTCCTTCCTCAACACCCCTACAGGCGTTCCACAAGATTCTATTTTAGGCCCCCTCCTCTTCAATATCTTCATCAATGACTTTTACCACTCTATCCCCCTTGCAAACATTATTCAATATGCAGATGACTCAACAATCATCTGTGCTGCCTCATCCATCCCAACTCTTCTAAAACTTACCCAAGATGCCTTCACCACCACAGAACAACGGATGAAAGACAACCATCTTGCACTCAATGCTGCTAAAACTAAACTTATGGTATTTACCCCCTCCAAAACTCATAACTTGGATAGATCTCTATTCCCCATCACCAGCCAAAACAACACATCTCTTGAGCTAGTATCTGAAACCAAACTACTAAGAGTCCAAATTGATGACAAGCTCAAATTCAACTCCCACCTCCTACTAAATATAAAAAAAACTCACCAAAAACTAGTCCTGCTCTACCGTCACAATCGGTTCCTCACCTCAACTACCAAAATTACTCTCTCTACCACATTTCTCCTTCCCTCCCTTCTCTATGGTGCCCCTCTCCTTATAAACCTACAATCTTCCCTGAAAACCAAGATTCGCCACCAGTAACAAATCATCCACCCATCACTGTGAACCTCTCCATAAACTCAACTGGCTAGAGCTTCCCAACTACCTCTACTACACTCAGCTCACTTATGCACATAAACTCATTTTTCAGCCATCCCTCTGTCCCTCTCTCTCAACTACCTTCAAAATGCATAAAACTCAAAGACTTCTAAGATCTAATAATCAAAACCTCCTAGAAGTTTACAGACCCCTACACCCTCCAGGACAAAACCTCCTGTCCTTCTCATTAGCACGCCTATGGAACTCCCTTCCCCCCTTCATTCGTACAATTGCAAGCCTGCCATCCTTCAAAAAATCTCTACACTCTCATTTAACATCCTCTTGGGAATGCTCCTGCTCACATCCCTCATAACCTACTCTCTAATCCCAATACTTTCCTCTTTCCTTTTTCTCAAATCCCAGCTAGCAAATTCATGCTGGCTCCTAGCATACAACTCCTTATTTGTACCCTGAAATTTTTAGCAAAAAAAAAAAAAAATTTTATGCCTGTATCACTTGTTTTTGTGGATATATTTTTTTCTAACTTATAATCAGAATTTCTACAATGTTTTTTTTTTTTTATTTTATTCAATTTCACATATAAACTATGTGTGTAACATAACCTTTGTATAATCTGTATGTGGAATATAATCTTTGTATAATCTGTATGTGGAGCTTTTCTCCCCAGGACTCCATTGAAAATGGGTTCTTTAGGCCCAATGGACTATCCTAGTTAAACAACTGCAAATAAATAAATAAATAAATAAATAAAATAAATATATATATATACTTACAAAATCTTATGCAAAATAGTTTGGCTTCACAAAAGGGGTGATAAGTTGCCCTAGTGACATCCAGGTGACCTCAGATACTAGAATCAGATTAGATTATATTGAAAAAGAACTGCACAAACTGGATCCAAACAAAGCACAGAGAGGAGATGGAATTAGTAACAATGACCTGAGAATACCTTAGCACCAAGTTATGGTACCATTATATCTGTTATTCACTAGGTGATACAAATATGGGGATATTCCTCAAGATTGGAGACATGAGCTTATTAAACCTGTCTTTAAGGGAAAGGGGAGTAGGACAAACCCAGAATCATACTGACTCTTAAGTCTACCTTCATGTTGTAGAAAAAGAATGGAGAATGTAATATTGGTTACGTTATTGTCAAAATCGGATAGCTAGGGACTTGAAACCATATATCAGCATGCATATGTTGAAAACAGATCTATTACCACCTGTAATATGATGTTCTATAACAATATAATAACAGCTTTGAATGAAAAATTATGTTGTGATGTAATTTATATAGATTTAGCTTCAGCATTTGACAGGGCCATATGAAAAACACTGATCAATAAATTATATGAAGATGACCTGAAATTGGGTAAAATGATTGCATGTGTTAGAGGTAAGGCATGTCTGCAAAATAACTTGACTAAATTGACTATTTGGGCACAGGAGAATAATATTCTGATAAATACATCAAAAACTAAGCATATAAGATTTGGGAGACATAAATTGAAAGGTGAATATTTAGCACACACACAGCAATTGAAACTCTAGACTCATTCCAGGACCTGGGTATATGGGTAGATCCAGCTATGATTTTTTCTAATCATATAAACAAACTGGTTAATGAAAGTTATAGAACTATAGGTTGCATAAACAGATTTATAAAGTCTAGGAAATCAGAAATAATGAAGTCATTGTTAGTTTCATTAGGCTCAAACTTGAGTATGGAATAACAATATGGAAACACTATAAGAAAACAAGCATGACAAAACTGGAAAAATACGG
This sequence comes from Protopterus annectens, assembly GCF_019279795.1. Taxonomy (NCBI): domain Eukaryota; kingdom Metazoa; phylum Chordata; order Ceratodontiformes; family Protopteridae; genus Protopterus; species Protopterus annectens. The sequence goes on from NC_056745.1 coordinate 754,894,151, forward strand.
CAGAAATATACCAAGGACATTCAGAGATGTGAAAAATCAGAGATGTGAAAATTTAAGAGTGCTCCATTTCCTCCCGCATCCCAAAGACATGCTGTAGGTGGACTGGACACTCTAAAATTGGCCCTAGGCATGAGTGCGTGCATGTGTGTGCCTTCTGTGGAAGGTTGGGCACCGGGCTGGCAACTTGACACTGTAAAATTCCACTGCCAGTCATGAGTGGACAGGTGATCCACTATAGTGACCCCTAACCGGGAAAAGCAGAAAGAAGAAGAAGAAGATGAAAGACTAAAATAATCTGAACTTGTACAGTGTTTCTTACAGATATCTAAGAGGAGATCTTATTCAGGTATGTAGGGCATTTAGAGACAACTACCTCTGGGAATGTTTGGGGTTATCAAAAAACACTAGAGAATCATCAGACAAACTATGTAGAAGATTCTACCGGAATGGGAAGTGTGCTAATTGATTCTCTGACAGAGTAGCTGATGCATGGAACAGACTACCACATTATAATAAAGCAAGTACTAGTTTAGATATTTTCAAGAACAGCCTGGACACTTTTTATGGGAAGAGGTGATTTGGTATATTGATAAAATAGCGAGAAGCAACCAACAATAGTCCATAAAATATTCAGTTATGGCAGGAACTTCCAAGGCATGAAACAAGGTGTAGAAACTCCACTTTATTCACCAAAAATACAAAATAGAACAGATTTTAAACAGGTTTTAGCACTTTCATCTCAGAGTGAGACTTCATCAGAAACAATGTTCAAAACCTAAGTAACATTTAAATAACAGATGCAATTAAATAATTAATGATGTCACTATGACATGTTTTCAGCTGAAACTTTTTTTAAAAGCTAAAACTTTTTTTAAAAAGGACTATTTAACCTGGTTCCAAAAAAAATAAAAAAGTCGATTTCAAATATATATATATATATATATATATATATATATATATATATATAGAAACAAACCATTTGAATATGTTGACATAAATAAAACTTATAAAAAACAATGAATATTAATACTACAATTAAGATATGAAAAATAAAAAATCTATAAATATTAATATGATGTAAAAAAGTTTATGAATATATATTATATTGAAATGAAGTTAATCTATTTGATACATTTAATAATGTCTTCTGTATATTAAATTATGTATGTAATATGTTCAATTAATATGTATATATATGTGTGTTTCTTCTTATTTTATATCATTTGCTCTCTCAATTAAAATGGGGGCTAAAGAAACATAGTCATTTATACCTGGTGGGAAAGTGGAAGCCAGCCTAAATTGCCAGTAACTTTCCTTCTTTTTCAAGATGTTTTTCCAATCGCCCCCTCTAGGGTCCACTTTGACCACTTCAAGTATACCAAACAGAAATTTGTCAAAGTTTTCACACACTATGCTGTGTTTGTATAAAGCATTGGTACTCTTTGAATTTTTAATGTCATTTAAATGCTTGTATATTCTACACTTTAACATACGTTCAGTTTTGCCAACATAATAGTGATAACAGGTGTTGCACAGGGCCAAATAAACCACTCCTTTGGTCTTACAGTTGCCTTTTTTAAAAAATACCCTAATTTTCCCATAGTTGTTCAGGACTATACTCCGTTCCTGGTATATGTATGAACAATAGTGACACATGCCACATCCTTTAGTACCTTGTAAATCTGTATTAGAAACAAATTTGTTTTCTAACAACTGTTTAATATTTTGCCCTACCTTGTTTACAAACTTGGGTTGACTTCCAAGTTTTTTGTATATTTCCTCATTAGTTCTGAAAATATTCCAGTTTTGTTTATAAATTTTACGAATTTGGTCAGATCTAGAATTGTGTTGCAAAACACATGCTGTGTGGTAGTTATCACTAGTTGATGTCCCTTCTAGTCTCATTTCTAAAATACCACTGGATTGTTCACTATCTCCTAGAAGTGGTAAATATTTAGTCCCCCATCCATTAAATATCTCCTCCAAAATGGAGTTTACTAAATCTATTGGATAACCTCGTTCCAAAAACATTTTGCTCAAAAAATTAAATTCTTCTTTTAAATCTTCTTTTTTTGAAGTCGTATGTGCAAGTCTAATAGCCTGCCCTTTTATAATACCTATTTTTTGTGTTAAAGGATGACTACTCTGAAAGTGTAAATAGGCATTGCAAAATGTCTTTTTCCTATAAACTTGTGACTTGAACTGTTTCCCTGGTAAATCTTTAGAAATAAAAGTATCCAAAAAATTCATACCTGAGAAATCGTAATGAAAAGTAAAAGACAAAAAACTAGTACTGTTGTTTATGTAATTGATGAAACTTTGAATTTCTTCTTCTGGACCCCCCATAAAATAAAAATATCATCTAGAGATATCTGAGGTATATATGTATGTAAGACATAAATTGGCTTCCAAAAACATGTTCCATTTCCCAACCTAGGAGAACTAGATTTGAATAGACTGGGGAACAAGATGCCCCCATAGGTACACCCGTTATTTGTTGATAGAATACACCCTCAAAACATAAAAAAATATTCTCTAAAACTATCTCCATTAATTCACAAATTAACTTTGTCTTGTCATTATTCATGTTTGAAAATTTGAATAAAACTTCTTCTAAATAAGATAACCCCTCAACTTTTGGGATACATGTGAATAAATCTTTGACATCAACAGTCAAAAATATATTTGTTTCTTCATATACATCCTGTTTTATTTTTCTCAAGAATTCCCATGAATCCTTAAGAAGGTGAGGTACCTTTTGTGTTATATGTTGTAAATGTGAATCAATGTAAACTGTGAGAGGGTGTATTTTAGACCCTTTAGCTGCCACAATGGGTCTAAAAGGAGGTTTTTCTACATTCTTATGTATTTTGGGTATTCCGAAGAACATAGGTACCTTAGGGTGCAGTCTGTATAGGAAATCATAATCTTCCCTACTAATTCTGCCATTCAGTAAGTATTCCTCTAAATAACTGTCTATTCTAGAACTGGATATATTAATCTGATTTTTTGAAACATTAGTATATGTACTGTCATCGAGCAATAAATCTAACATAACCCTGGAGTAATCCATACTAGGAAAAATCACTATTCCACCACCTTTATCTGGAATCATGATACGTATGTCTCTATCATTTCTCAAGTCCTGTAGTAAAGTATATTCTTCCTCAGTTAGATTCCTTTCAGTTTGTTTGCCATGTCTAAATTCTTGATAAATGTCTTCCATTACTAACCTCTCAAATGTTTCTATTAAAGGGTAAAGTGGTGGATTGTAAACACTTTTCTTTTTTAATTTAATTTGAGGAAAGTTGTCGTTGGTAGGTGAAGCTTCTAGTTGATTTAAACTGAGACCAAGATTTAATTTTCTAGTATAAAATTTTAAAGCCAGTATATTGTCCACTATATCCCCACCATTTGAAGGAATGAATTTTATACCCTTTGAAAACAAAGTAAAATATTCTTTAGTTAAAATTCTTTGTGAATAATTATAAATGCTGAAACCTTGATACTGAAAGTGGGGTGAAGTAGTATTACTGGCAATAGAAAAACTAGTCAATGAATCAATGTCTAGTAACGATTCCTGTTGTTGAAATGGAAATTCTTCCTCTGGGGGTAGTATGATTTGTTGTACTCCCCCTCTTTGGTGTAATGCTGTGCCAGTCTCTCTGAGCGTCTGAATGTGGGAAAATCCTCATCATAGTGGGGGTCATTGTTTTCCCTGTCATTTTCCCATCTATTAGAATGACTATGTAAATTGTCATACTTGGGTGAAATATCACCTTGTCGTTGTTCATAATTAACATACTCATTAAGAAAAAATTCTTTATTCCCAAAATTGTGTAGGTTAGAAGGAAGAATATATGCCCTCTTACTTTGGTAACTTTTTTGATCCCTTAACAATTTACGCTTTTTCTTTTGATAAATATTGTAGCACCTACTATCTACCTTATCAAGCATCTTGGAATATAAGGTGCTATAATGAGAAAATAACAAATCACTTTTTATTTTATTATCCAAAATTTTAACTTCATTAAGAATAGATTCCCTTTGTTGTTCATAATAATATACTGTTTTTGTAATTAGGCCAATACCCATCTCATTAAAAAATTCTGAGAAATCAGATATAATAGCTTCAGTATAATGGATCCCAAAAGGGAACCTATACGTTCTCAACCCCTGAGGCACAATTTTTAAATCTATACATTGTTTAAAATAAGAAATGTCCATCTCAACAGTTTTATATTTGAACATTTTCTTTTCCAACAAAAAAATCAAGTCCTTTAAAGAAGAGTCTTGTGACAAATTCTCCACATTCTTTGATTTTGAAACGCCTTCTTGAAAGTTACTAGATGAAAAGGAATAGTTTTTGGTAAAAACTGTGTTAAATCTATTGTTAGCGTCGGTGTTGGAACCCGACTCTTCGTGCACTAAGCGCTCATTTGTAACCACATTGTTAGTCTCTTGTCTAGAGTTTCCTGTATTAACAGGTTGAAAAACAGTACCTTTTTTCGGACGCACCGCTGCATTTTGAGAGTCCGGGTTCATATTCCTCGAACTAGCCAAGATAGGAGATGTCTGAACCACTGCTGTATTTCCTTTACTTCCATTCGCATCTGAAGAACCATTGGATGTAACAATGTTTAAAACGTTGAAACCAGGAACACTGTCCGCTACACTGTTTCCAGCGAAAACTGGTGAATGTAGATTTGGCGGGTTGTTTGAATGTATCACAACATTAGAACCACCACAATTGTAACCTGGCGGAACGAAAACCGTACGTTCGCCAATAAAGGAAGTACCGACTACTTGACTGTTAGATTTCTGAGTAAACAGTTCTAAAAGTTTAGTGAGTTCTCCCCTGAGGTCTGAAATCTCACCTCTTAGTTGTTGAATTTGTACTCCGGTATCCTCGGCAAGTACGGTACTGGACAAGTTTAAGTCCCCGGATATATCCATAGCCGTAAACTGAAGTAAACGAAAACAGAGATAAAATAGCGAGAAGCAACCAACAATAGTCCATAAAATATTCAGTTATGGCAGGAACTTCCAAGGCATGAAACAAGGTGTAGAAACTCCACTTTATTCACCAAAAATACAAAATAGAACAGATTTTAAACAGGTTTTAGCGCTTTCATCTCAGAGTGAGACTTCATCAGAAACAATGTTCAAAACCTAAGTAACATTTAAATAACAGATGCAATTAAATAATTAATGATGTCACTATGACATGTTTTCAGCTGAAACTTTTTTTAAAAGCTAAAACTTTTTTTAAAAAGGACTATTTAACCTGGTTCCAAAAAAAATAAAAAAGTCGATTTCAAATATATATATATATATATATATATATATATATATATATATATAGAAACAAACCATTTGAATATGTTGACATAAATAAAACTTATAAAAAACAATGAATATTAATACTACAATTAAGATATGAAAAATAAAAAATCTATAAATATTAATATGATGTAAAAAAGTTTATGAATATATATTATATTGAAATGAAGTTAATCTATTTGATACATTTAATAATGTCTTCTGTATATTAAATTATGTATGTAATATGTTCAATTAATATGTATATATGTGTGTTTCTTCTTATTTTATATCATTTGCTCTCTCAATTAAAATGGGGGATAAAGAAACATAGTCATTTATACCTGGTGGGAAAGTGGAAGCCAGCCTAAATTGCCAGTAACTTTCCTTCTTTTTCAAGATGTTTTTCCAATCGCCCCCTCTAGGGTCCACTTTGACCACTTCAAGTATACCAAACAGAAATTTGTCAAAGTTTTCACACACTATGCTGTGTTTGTATAAAGCATTGGTACTCTTTGAATTTTTAATGTCATTTAAATGCTCGTATATTCTACACTTTAACATACGTTCAGTTTTGCCAACATAATAGTGATAACAGGTGTTGCACAGGGCCAAATAAACCACTCCTTTGGTCTTACAGTTGCCTTTTTTAAAAAATACCCTATTTTTCCCATAGTTGTTCAGGACTATACTCCGTTCCTGGTATATGTATGAACAATAGTGACACATGCCACATCCTTTAGTACCTTGTAAATCTGTATTAGAAACAAATTTGTTTTCTAACAACTGTTTAATATTTTGCCCTACCTTGTTTACAAACTTGGGTTGACTTCCAAGTTTTTTGTATATTTCCTCATTAGTTCTGAAAATATTCCAGTTTTGTTTATAAATTTTACGAATTTGGTCAGATCTAGAATTGTGTTGCAAAACACATGCTGTGTGGTAGTTATCACTAGTTGATGTCCCTTCTAGTCTCATTTCTAAAATACCACTGGATTGTTCACTATCTCCTAGAAGTGATAAATATTTAGTCCCCCATCCATTAAATATCTCCAAAATGGAGTTTACTAAATCTATTGGATAACCTCGTTCCAAAAACATTTTGCTCAAAAAATTAAATTCTTCTTTTAAATCTTCTTTTTTTGAAGTCGTATGTGCAAGTCTAATAGCCTGCCCTTTTATAATACCTATTTTTTGTGTTAAAGGATGACTACTCTGAAAGTGTAAATAGGCATTGCAAAATGTCTTTTTCCTATAAACTTGTGACTTGAACTGTTTCCCTGGTAAATCTTTAGAAATAAAAGTATCCAAAAAATTCATACCTGAGAAATCGTAATGAAAAGTAAAAGACAAAAAACTAGTACTGTTGTTTATGTAATTGATGAAACTTTGAATTTCTTCTTCTGGACCCCCCATAAAATAAAAATATCATCTAGATATCTGAGGTATATATGTATGTAAGACATAAATTGGCTTCCAAAAACAAGTTCCATTTCCCAGCCTAGGAGAACTAGATTTGAATAGACTGGGGAACAAGATGCCCCCATAGGTACACCCGTTATTTGTTGATAGAATACACCCTCAAAACATAAAAGATTATTCTCTAAAACTATCTCCATTAATTCACAAATTAACTTTGTCTTGTCATTATTCATGTTTGAAAATTTGAATAAAACTTCTTCTAAATAAGATAACCCCTCAACTTTTGGGATACATGTGAATAAATCTTTGACATCAACAGTCAAAAATATATTTGTTTCTTCATATACATCCTGTTTTATTTTTCTCAAGAATTCCCATGAATCCTTAAGAAGGTGAGGTACCTTTTGTGTTATATGTTGTAAATGTGAATCAATGTAAACTGTAAGAGGATGTATTTTAGACCCTTTAGCTGCCACAATGGGTCTAAAAGGAGGTTTTTCTACATTCTTATGTATTTTGGGTATTCCGAAGAACATAGGTACCTTAGGGTGCAGTCTGTATAGGAAATCATAATCTTCCCTACTAATTCTGCCATTCAGTAAGTATTCCTCTAAATAACTGTCTATTCTAGAACTGGATATATTAATCTGATTTTTTGAAACATTAGTATATGTACTGTCATCGAGCAATAAATCTAACATAACCCTGGAGTAATCCATACTAGGAAAAATCACTATTCCACCACCTTTATCTGGAATCATGATACGTATGTCTCTATCATTTCTCAAGTCCTGTAGTAAAGTATATTCTTCCTCAGTTAGATTCCTTTCAGTTTGTTTGCCATGTCTAAATTCTTGATAAATGTCTTCCATTACTAACCTCTCAAATGTTTCTATTAAAAGGTGAAGTGGTGGATTGTAAACACTTTTCTTTTTTAATTTAATTTGAGGAAAGTTGTCGTTGGTAGGTGAAGCTTCTAGTTGATTTAAACTGATACCAAGATTTAATTTTCTAGTATAAAATTTTAAAGCCAGTATATTGTCCACTATATCCCCACCATTTGAAGGAATGAATTTTATACCCTTTGAAAACAAAGTAAAATATTCTTTAGTTAAAATTCTTTGTGAATAATTATAAATGCTGAAACCTTGATACTGAAAGTGGGGTGAAGTAGTATTATTGGCAATAGAAAAACTAGTCAATGAATCAATGTCTAGTAATGATTCCTGTTGTTGAAATGGAAATTCTTCCTCTGGGGGTAGTATGATTTGTTGTACTCCCCCTCTTTGGTGTAATGCTGTGCCAGTCTCTCTGAGCGTCTGAGTGTGGGAAAATCCTCATCATAGTGGGGGTCATTGTTTTCCCTGTCATTTTCCCATCTATTAGAATGACTATGTAAATTGTCATACTTGGGTGAAATATCACCTTGTCGTTGTTCATAATTAACATACTCATTAAGAAAAAATTCTTTATTCCCAAAATTGTATAGGTTAGAAGGAAGAATGTATGCCCTCTTACTTTGGTAACATTTTTGATCCCTAAACAATTTACGCTTTTTCTTTTGATAAATATTGTAGCACCTACTATCTACCTTATCAAGCATCTTGGAATATAAGGTGCTATAATGAGAAAATAACAAATCACTTTTTATTTTATTATCCAAAATTTTAACTTCATTAAGAATAGATTCCCTTTGTTGTTCATAATAATATACTGTTTTTGTAATTAGGCCAATACCCATCTCATTAAAAAATTCTGAGAAATCAGATATAATAGCTTCAGTATAATGGATCCCAAAAGGGAACCTATACGTTCTCAACCCCTGAGGCACAATTTTTAAATCTATACATTGTTTAAAATAAGAAATGTCCATCTCAACAGTTTTATATTTGAACATTTTCTTTTCCAACAAAAAAATCAAGTCCTTTAAAGAAGAGTCTTGTGACAAATTCTCCACATTCTTTGATTTTGAAACGCCTTCTTGAAAGTTACTAGATGAAAAGGAATAGTTTTTAGTAAAAACTGTGTTAAATCTATTGTTAGCATCGGTGTTGGAACCCGACTCTTCGTGCACTAAGCGCTCATTTGTAACCACATTGTTAGTCTCTTGTCTAGAGTTTCCTGTATTAACAGGTTGAAAAACAGTACCTTTTTTCGGACGCACCGCTGCATTTTGAGAGTCCGGGTTCATATTCCTCGAACTAGCCAAGATAGGAGATGTCTGAACCACTGCTGTATTTCCTTTACTTCCATTCACATCGGAAGAACCATTGGAAGTAACAATGTTTAAAACGTTGGAACCAGGAACACTGTCCACTACACTGTTTCCAGCGGAAACTGGTGAATGTAGATTTGGCGGGTTGTTTGAATGTATCACAACATTAGAACCACCACAATTGTAACCTGGCGGAACGAAAACCGTACGTTCGCCAATAAAGGAAGTACCGACTACTTGACTGTTAGATTTCTGAGTAAACAGTTCTAAAAGTTTAGTGAGTTCTCCCCTGAGGTCTGAAATCTCACCTCTTAGTTGTTGAATTTGTACTCCGGTATCCTCGGCAAGTACGGTACTGGACAAGTTTAAGTCCCCGGATATATCCATAGCCGTAAACTGAAGTAAACGAAAACAGAGATAAAATAGCGAGAAGCAACCAACAATAGTCCATAAAATATTCAGTTATGGCAGGAACTTCCAAGGCATGAAACAAGGTGTAGAAACTCCACTTTATTCACCAAGAATACAAAATGGAACAGATTTTAAACAGGTTTTAGCGCTTTCATCTCAGAGTGAGACTTCATCAGAAACAATGTTCAAAACCTAAGTAACATTTAAATAACAGATGCAATTAAATAATTAATGATGTCACTTCACTATGACATGTTTTCAGCTGAAACTTTTTTTTAAAAGCTAAAACTTTTTTTAAAAGGACTATTTAACCTGGTTCCAAAAAAAATAAAAAAGTCGATTTCAAATATATATATATATATATATATATAGAAACAAACCATTTGAATATGTTGACATAAATAAAACTTATAAAAAACAATGAATATTAATACTACAATTAAGATATGAAAATAAAAATCTATAAATATTAATATGATGTAAAAAAGTTTATGAATATATATTATATTGAAATGAAGTTAATCTATTTGATACATTTAATAATGTCTTCTGTATATTAAATTATTTATGTAATATGTTCAATTAATATGTATATATGTGTGTTTCTTCTTATTTTATATCATTTGCTCTCTCAATTAAAATGGGGGCTAAAGAAACATAGTCATTTATACCTGGTGGGAAAGTGGAAGCCAGCCTAAATTGCCAGTAACTTTCCTTCTTTTTCAAGATGTTTTTCCAATCGCCCCCTCTAGGGTCCACTTTGACCACTTCAAGTATACCAAACAGAAATTTGTCAAAGTTTTCACACACTATGCTGTGTTTGTATAAAGCATTGGTACTCTTTGAATTTTTAATGTCATTTAAATGTATCGTATATTCTACACTTTAACATCGTTCAGTTTGCCAACATAATAGTGATAACAGGTGTTGCACAGGGCCAAATAAACCACTCCTTTGGTCTTACAGTTGCCTTTTTTAAAAAATACCCTATTTTTCCCATAGTTGTTCAGGACTATACTCCGTTCCTGGTATATGTATGAACAATAGTGACACATGCCACATCCTTTAGTACCTTGTAAATCTGTATTAGAATCAAATTTGTTTTCTAACAACTGTTTAATATTTTGCCCTACCTTGTTTACAAACTTGGGTTGACTTCCAAGTTTTTTGTATATTTCCTCATTAGTTCTGAAAATATTCCAGTTTTGTTTATAAATTTTACGAATTTGGTCAGATCTAGAATTGTGTTGCAAAACACATGCTGTGCGGTAGTTATCACTAGTTGATGTCCCTTCTAGTCTCATTTCTAAAATACCACTGGATTGTTCACTATCTCCTAGAAGTGGTAAATATTTAGTCCCCCATCCATTTGTGATTTGGTATATTGGCAATGTAGAAGACCATTAATGCCTGTGCTTGATATATTTGTGTGTGTGTGCGTGTGTGTGTGTGTGTGTGTGTGTGTGTGTGTGTGTGTGTGTGTGTGTGTGTGTGTGTGTGTGTGTGTGTGTGTGTGTGTGTGTGTGTGTGTGTGTGTGTGTGTGTGTATGTATGTATAGAAGTAGAAAAAAAAGAATCACAAAAAGTGAAACTCACAACTGAACTCGCAGACAAGGGGAAGGTTGCTTCTTCTGCAGTAATAAAGGAAGTTGGTATAAAGAATCAGCAACACACGAGGAACAAAAATGTTGACATATTCATTTGTTTTGTTATGAAATACTCCACTGTTGTCCTTGAAGCACTTACAAGGCCAGTGACAGAGTGTGTGTGTGTGTGTGTGTGTGTGTGTGTGTGTGTGTGTGTGTGTGTGTGTGTGTGTGTGTGTGTGTGTGTGTCTGTCTGTCTTTGGGATGAATTTGTAAAAGAAAAGGCATTGGGCTCCTCTTTCTGTTAAAACAATGCTATAAGTTATATAAACATTTATGAATACACTTATTTAACAACTTATTTGTTGAAAGCTTGTATGCTTGTTGAAATCATGTTGAGAAAGGGGCAGGCAATCTGGGCCAAGAGCAGATTCTGAGCTTTGGTGCTACAAAGCTATGCCCATTTAATTATGCCAAAATGTCAGTATTGGGAGGTATACAATTGATTCAATAACTGATAAATGAAGGCTGCTGACCCCAGCCTTGATGATGAGCCAGTCTGCATGAATCCAATACTAAGGCTTAAGCAGCCCGTGGGAGGTAATAGATACAAAGAAGGATCTATGAGTGGAGAAAAGAAGGATGGATAGAATAAAGTTATTAAGAAGTATGAAAAAATTGTGATACACAAACACACACACACACACACACACACACACACACACACACACACACACACACACACACACACACACACACATTTTCTGGAAGAATAAGAAGTATTAATTTATTCTCTCTAGCATGGAGGAAGTTAGAACATGGGCAAAGATAAGAAGCAATGTTTGGCATTCTTGGCACAGATATAGTACTAACTTCATGATGTTCTTAGATCTACACTTTTGGATGGTTATACATGCTTGCTTTGTTTCAAGGAAAGTTCTCAAGGAAAATATTAGTTTGGATGCCAAAATATGAAATGAGAAATATTCTAGAAGAGCTTTTTCATTATTTATCCATCTCCCTGTGTCTGCTGTCCACCTGCCTCATCACCTCTGATCTCAGCCAGGTGTTTTTCAATTGCAAGGGAAGAGCCATTGTTCAGGCAGTCATAAATTGTCTTTTCCATTTTCTGGTCCTAAACCCATTACTGGTGGTTGGCATGCATGTCCTAGGGTCCAATATGCCTTGTTCTTTGCATGTGAATGCTCTGTGCATGTGGAATGAAGGCCACTATATTCTACAGCTTGGTAGGGCTAATCACACACTTCTGATCTATGTGCTAATTGCAGGGCTCTTCCTCCCTAGTAGGTACTGGCATGAAAGAGATGGACCATCTTCTTCCACTGAGATGGGAATGCTGATATTGGTAACTGACATACATACACATCCATGTGCTTCCTGATTGCTATTAGAGAGTAAGCCATCTGGGCTGCAGTCAAGACTTTATCCCTCTGCATCTAGTCAATTGTGTAAGAATGTCTTTTGAGGGATTCCCATTATTTGGGTGACTAGATAATGAAGTAAAATGTTGTATTTATATGAAATCAGCATGGTGTTGACTTCATATCTTGCAAGCCTTGAGTGGTGAAGAAGAGAGAGCCTGTAGCATTACTAGCCCAGTCCGTAGCTCCAGAGTGCAACTTATAAGCTCCCCCTAGGTTTGGTAGGGGTGTTTAGGGACATACATCATATCTCTGTTCTCAGAGATTCTTGAATTCGTGGAACATACTGGAAAAGCAAATGTACTGGCAGTGATCATAAAGAAAAGGTACAGTGTCTGAGACAAAATCAATATAAAATCAGCATTTAGGCTTCTACCAATTAGGTAAGATGATTAACCATTGCTAGGTTACTGAAATAGAGTAGAGGTATTTCATAAATAAGTAATACCTCTATAATGTATAGCCTGTTTTGCTCACTTTGGAATTACTGGCTTTGTGTATGAAAGTGGATAACCATGTTTAGTGGGTTATGCAGTGCTTAGATGACTTCTTGCTGTTAGCAGAAAACAGAAAATAGGTGCATAAAGGAATGGTAACATTTCAGGACATGAGAAGAAAATGGGGTCTTACTCAGGAGTTATAAAATATCACATCCATTTAGAGCCTTTGATGTCTTAAGAATTGCCATAGATATAAAGAATGATTGATTTGAGCTAGAAGTATCAAAGGTTAAAGGGTTAGCTCAGCTGATATGCAATGTCCTGGACAGGGAAAAGGTAAGTGCAAAGGAAGTAAAAAGGCTTCTAAGGATTTTGACTTAGAATACATATATATCTATCAGCATAGCCAGCCTTAGGCATAGGCTAACTAGGCAGCCACCTAAGGCACATCTCTATCAGGGGCACTTTTACAGTATTTATTTGGTGTAGGTGGACCAGGATGGGGGCACCAGGTGGTGTGGGGGGGCACCGGTGGGCTGCTGCCCCACCCCAGTCAGTTGGCTTCCGCCATTCCTGTCTATCAGGTAAAGTTTTCACGGCAGGTCTATATGATGCATTGTTCGGACATTAAGACAAGAAGAATCATTATGCAGTATAATAAACATGTAGTTTATGAGGTTTTGGAGACTTTGCAAAGCTTTTTACAGGAATAATTTAAATATCTTTATGGCAAACCAACTGCATTAGATGTTAAGGAATTTCATTGTATAGATAAAGAAGAAGTTATATTAGGATGCATTTTAGAAGTCAATGTTTTGCTTCAATGGCTTCAAGGGCAGAACATAGGCAGTTTAAGATACATAACTCCCTGTGAGTTAATACCTATCTGGACAGTTTAGGTTTTGCATAGCTAACATATGAATTTTATGTGTAACAACAAAGCATTAATGGCCATATTAACTAGAGACAGAGTCACTGGGACAGATCAGTTAATTAGGTATTTGATGCTCTGAGCCATACAATATATCACTTGTAAGGGTGAGCAAGTACGAGTCATATCAAATGGAACTGTTGTCTGTCATTCTTGTTTCTAGTTTCATAGGTTTTCATCTCAGCACCAGAGGTGAAGCCTGAAGAAAAGGGTGTCTTCCAGTTGTAAGGAAGATAGGTGTCATGAAGTCAATCAGCTGATATGTTGATCCCTGTCTCTCACTTCATGGAGGACACATACAACAGAAATAAATTTGTTCAAAAAGTAGACCTAGTCAAGGAAAGCCAAAACAAGGAAGCATTTCTTATATGTAAGCTTGAACAGCATAAGATAGGCATTAGGCCCTGAACACTGTCAATTAACGTTATATACAGACAGAGTTAGTATGGGGATGGCAGGTGTTCTCAATGCTATGCTAAAACTGGAAGTCAGAACAGTACTGCTGGGCTGAGAAATGTATGAAGTATAAAGCTGACTATACCTAAAGTAGACGTCTCATACTTTTAGTAGACATTTAACCAGTTATATAGTCTGAAACAGATTGTGATCTGTTTATTATTTTGACTCATTTGATGTGTGAATGTGTTTACAGAGTCAGTAATATTTCTGATGGTGATCAAGGGGCAGAAATGCAAACTCTAAACTGAAGAACGCAAAGTGGTTAGCTAATATGCAAGTCTTGTGGCTAGCAAAAAGTAAAACTGTCCATTTGGGAAGGATCTGATATGTATCTTGCTGGCGCATAAAGATAATGAATTATGTCTAACAGAAACTTTGAAAAGAAGAAGGAAACCATTGTGCAACCAATGGCCTTGATGGGTCTGATTTTCATTCCTTTTGATGGAAAAGAAAGCAAATGAGCAAGGCAATAATTTGGGTTTTTAAGAAGCAAGGTCTGTTCTAGAAACATTGGTACTCACAGTTTTTAAAGGGAGAAATAACATTTTTTCAGTGAGGAAATTTTGGAAATGAAAAAGCTTAGACACAAGGTGCATCCACAACCAAGACTCTAATGAAAAATAATGCCCATAAGAATCAAATCACTTGACAGTTCTGTATCATTTCAATGAAGACCCTTCACTAAAACAATACCTAACACAACATGTACAGCTACATCCTTTGGAGCCTCAACTACAAAGCCTATAAGACAAACCAATTCACTACCTAATATTTTAATCATAGGAGACTCTATTGTAAGGCATGCAGATGGCCTCCTCACCAGAATAAATAACAAGAAAATCACTATCAATTATCTATCACAGGCCAGGGTCTGCCATATCACCCACACTGTCAAGTCATTAGACCACAAGCACTAGTCTGACTCAGTCATAGTCCTTGTGGATGTAAATGACCTGAGATGTACCTTGTTGGACTTTATGAGAGTCTTTATGGAGCTCTTGGACTATGTGCCCCAGCCTGGTATATGCCTAGCACTCAGCAGCATTCCACCTCCACCAAGGATGATGCCCTAATATGAACAAAAGATGATTGACTTCAATATTTGGATTAGTTTTTGGTGTCATTCCAAGAGGTACAATATTTGTCAGCATGTCAGGATATGGACAACAGACAACATTGTTTTGTCAAGGATGGTCTGCACTTGTCCTCGCGAGGGCTTTGAATATTTGCTAAAACATTGTTCTTCCCCATAGTTTCAAAATGACAAACCTTCCAACATTGCAAAACCAAACAAAGAGAATCTAAAGGTGTTACTGCTCTATGGCATTAGCCTAAACAAGAAACTCCACTCCCTCCATACTCTCCTCACCCTGGATAATGTGGACATCTGTGCATTTATTGGGATATAGCTTAAAGCTACAGAGAGCACTCCAGCAGTGCAGGCCTATAATGCCTTACAAGCATTCAGGTCAGCTACTACACAGGCAGGGACCAAAGATGGAGGAGTCTTGATCTAAAAACAACAACAAACTCACCTTAAGACTAGTCAAACTGGACAATATGCTTGAGCTTCACAATCAGATTTCTATTGGCAAAGTCCCATATCATAGTCTTGCAAGCTAATACATAACTCTTATTTGGACTTACTGGAGTCCCTCACCAAATCATCCCAATACCATACTCATAGGCAACTTCAATTAGCTCACTATAAACTGGGAAACTTACATGACCACAGACTTACAGACACAGAGATTCCTGGACTTTGTAAACAGAAAGGGTGTGAACCTACTCAACCTGTTATTCACAAACATGGGAGAACACAGCACTCTCCTAGTGTAGGATCCTCTCTGGTAAGGTCAGACCACAAAGCCATCTCCTTCATTTCATAATACAAATCAGTTCTGTGACTCTATGTATAATCATGTCAATAAAGGCACAGAGACAGCTTTGACTACTAAAAGTCAGACCCAAACTAACTCAAAAAATGAACAATCCTGGCAGAATCCAATAATAAACAAGTTTTACAACAACAAGAACAGCAACAACTACAACAAAAACAAAAGTCCAAGCCAAGATTAATATGTGAGATGCCCAGCTTGATAAAAACAGTCTCATCAATCTAAACAAATTACTTAGAGGGCAAATTAAGTCTACGAAAACCAATTTTAGGGGGGGTCTATATTATATTCTCGAATGTCGACAATGTCGAATCTGACATTGTTGACACGAGAATATCAAATGCTCAGAATCTCAAGTGTGTAAACGAAAATCTCCATAAGGGAAGATTGCCATTTACTGCAATGTAGTGCAGTCTTGGAGTTGGCATATTTAAGTAGCGGGGGGTGATAGGTGCAGGGGGGCTTGCCCTCCTGCTTAAACCCATTAGGGTACATTTTTCTTTTTGCTTTTTGTTTTTGTAAACGCTCTAGATTCTGAGCGTTCGATATTCTTGTGTTAACAATGTCAGATTCAACATTGTCGACATTCGAGAATATAATATAGACCCTTTTAGGGTAAATACAGCCTTCCAGGCAAAGGATAGCCACAAGGCTTTCCTTTGTTATGTCTGAAACCTCAAAGGCAGCACAGAGCAGTGTTCAGAACTGATTGTAAATGGATATACCTACATTGTACTGGAAGATATAAATCTGCTGGCCAACACATTCAGCTTCTTTTTTAAATTCCTCTTTCACCCAGCTGCCAGCCACCACCCCTCCAGGAAATACCATCAAACATAACCCCCCTGGCTATTACTGGGAGCTGGTCCTAGCTGCTCTCTCTAAGACCAAAGATACTGCATTGATGGGTCCCAGTAATATCCCATGATATCTTCTAAATAGTCTGAAGCATAATTTATTGGGACTACTATAGTGACTGTTTTAAAATAGCCTCCAGACAGTCTTTGTGCTACATGAATAGAGAACTGCAACAGTCATCCCCTGCACAAAGGAGTGCCATCAAACAACCTCAGGAACTACAGATCTGTAATTTAGACTAGCCTGATGTGTAAAGCTATGGGAAGAGTAATCATGGAAATGATTAATAAGGACAGAGAAAACATTCAAACACTGGATCCAACCCAGTTTGGGTTTATCAAGGGCAGATCATGCCTACTCAACATGGTAGATTTCTTTGAGAAGGTCACCAAAGTAATAAATGAGTGCAAAATGGTGCATACTACCTACATTGATCTGGCTAATGCATTTGGTACAATAACCCATATGAGCACTGTAAGCAAAATCAAGGATATAGACAAAAAGTTAGGATAGGGAAGACCATCTCCACAAAGAGCCCTGTCATTACTGGAATCCCTCAATCTAGGGATTTAAACTTTGGTTGTGACATAAGTAAGATAAATTGGATGGGGTAGGTATGTGTCTTAGAGAATTCCCCTTCTCTGGAACAGTCTTCTCATCCATATGAAGCAGAGCTCTTCCCTAAACCCTATTCAAGAGAAACCTGAACCAGTGGATGGGAAATTGGAAACAGAACCCAGGTCTAGCACCTGTGTCTCTAATAAACAGTGGCAGACTATAAATCTTGCCTTAGCTTACATGTACCCCTTAAAATAACCTCTAAGGCACATAAACTTGTGGGACACAATTGGAATGCTTCGCTACGCTAATAAAGGCCTCTGTGGACATTAGTCATACACTTGTGAACTTATGAGCCTATGTTTAACTGAAAGAAAAGCAGCAGGTACAAATCACTAAAAGTACATTTGACTGAAAAGCTTTTTAATCAAAGACATTCAACACAACACATATATCATATTTTTTTTTTTGCAGTGGAGCAAACTGCCCTGTATCCTTAAAGTGAAGAGGTTCTGCCTCTACACCCTCCATATCCCCCTTAATTATATATGACCGCTCCTTATTGCACAACCATGGTGGAAAATAAAAAGCACTGCATACAGTGAATCAGTGATGGCACACAGACACAAACATCAACAAATCTGGGGGTACGACGTGAGGCTGTGTATTGCCAATCCACACAAACTTTTCAAAATTACTTCCCTGACAAATCACATGATCTACAGCACCAGGAATAACATCTACAGACTTTCACAGTTTTCGATGAAATTGTTCTTCAGCCAAATACACTTTCAGTAATTTTTTCTACCATTTGTGACTCGGTCAAAATTTTTTTTGACAAAATGGCAAAGAACCCTCATGGCATTCACCCTGTTGCAAATTACACCTATTCAATAGAAAACCACTATAATATAGAAACACATCCGTTACCCTGAAATACTTGTATTTTTATACAGTAGCACAAGTACTAGCTCAATGTTGATCTAACATACCATGTTCATTTAGTCTGAGCTTGCAATCATTAAACTATGTATTATGTGTTCTGTATAAACACTGTTCAGTTTCCTTTCTGACACAGTCCCTATATCCAACGTTTCACTGTAAGCCAACCACATGCAGAATGTTGAAGACAGGAATAATTGCTACAAGAATTATTTTCAAAGACACTCTGTTCAGTCAGTTGCATGCCTTGAATCTCCCCTTTGCAGCTGTCTGGAGATTGCAGCTCTGATTATTGCATATTATATTTAGCTTGTAGACAATTCATTCTATGAAAACAGAGTAACAGCAAGGAAATTTGGTGTCTGGGGCAGCAAACTTTTTGTGCCCCCCCCCCACACCACTATTGAATGTGTAAAAACATTTTGACAATTTAAAAGATGTCAGTAAAGTGATTACAATTGCAGCCATTTGTAAAACACTTATAAATTGTCAATCCATTCTTTTTTAAAGGTACCTTAACTACCTTCAAAAAAGACAGTGTAACATATTGTTTACAAGCTGCCTGTTAAGTGACTGCAGTTGCAGTTGTTTAAGTGTCAGAATGTAAGATGTCAAACTTAGTATTTTAAACATTTGGTGCCCCTTTCTAGTTGACATATTGGGTAGGTATTCCACTCACCCTAACCCTTGCTGCATCACAGTATAAAAAGCAGTGAGTCTTCAGTTAAATTTCTAACAATTCCTGACATTCTGCAAGACCTGTAGATAACTCACCTGGTTGACCTGACATTTTGTTGCACTGTCTTCTATTTCTGTGATGCATTTGTAAATCCGTACCTTCAGCACAGTAGTACCTAACGTCTTCTGTTTCTGAAATGACCATTGCTTATAATGATGGGCCTTTATTTCCTAATCAAACCTTTAGAATGTTCATACATTAGCACTGATCAGAACTTTTCACTGAGACACAGTCATAAATGTTTGCAGTTCATTGAACATTAACTGGACCGTGTACTACAAATTCCAGGGAAAAAGGTATAGCAGTACTGAGTTTTTTTAATCAACTTTTAAAGCCTTTGAATGCTGATAAAGCATTCAGTACTGTCAAGCAGAAAGCAGGCAGAAATGGAGTGTCCTAGAAATAATGGCTTTAAAAGCTGTTAAATATTTCATTCTGCCAAACTTTGTGTTTATCGGTTTGGGAGAGTGAAGTTCTAACAACATTATTCTTTGCAAGCCATCTCTGTCCACTGTTAGTCTCTAGCATTAGATCCAATCTTAACAACCATTAGGTATGCTTAACAAGTTCTTGTTAAGCCCCCTTAAACTCTATGAAATCTGAGTCATATGCTAGAGATGTGCTTAATGAGTTTAACTTTTCTTTTTCACAATTTCGGAACATAATCACAGAGTTCCATGCACTACAAGAATTTGTTAGCTGAAGGAATTCCTCATTCACTCTGCTATCTTACTCTCTTGCTCACTCACTCACTCACTCACTCACTCACTCACTCACTCACTCACTCACTCACTCAGTCATTCATGCTTCTGCTGCCCATTCACCTGTGACTGACGGCTTATGTGCTGATCCAAGTAATACTAATGGAAGCTTGTATTCCTTTATCCACACATATTTTTACAGCCTCCAATGGTATATAAAGAAGGTAAGTCTACAAACACCTTGCTCTGTATGCTTTTCTGAGATAAAATCTAAAATTAAATGTTCATTATCATATTGGGTGGCAAGTTATATAATTTCTAATAGTTATTATGAGATTATATTTAGATATAACATGTCTTACAGTGAGTTATCAGAGTACCTCACTGAGGTGAACTGTACAGATCATTAATTTTTCCCTTAATGATATGTGATGATATAAGTGCCTCCCTTTAGTGCCCATTTTCTAGTGCTTCTATGCAACAAACCCTCTCTATCTTACTTTGACCATCTCTTTCCCTCAACTATTACGCTGAACTGGCATCAATCATACTATCATTGTCTAGGAACCAACATCCAAGAGTGAGGTTTAAGGACCCTAATAAGAACACAAGAGAGAGAGGTATGCTATTTACTGTCATGTCTAGCATAGCTATCCTATTCCTCTGTAATAAATCGGGCAGGGTCTACTGTAGAGAATATACACTCCCACTAGAACTAACAAGGTACCTGGTAATTTTCTTTATACTGGAAGATGTGGCCTTTTCTTGAGTTCCCATCCTTCTTGTCTATTCTATGCTACATACCCACTGCAAAAGTCCTCCCCCACTTTACCTACCTTACCAAACTTTACCTTACTTGTTCTTTACTGCAGTGTAAATTTGTCTGCCTTCCTGTATAACTTCCAATGCACTGTCTATAACATGTAAACAGTGACCTTTCCCTTACTGAAACTTTACAACAATAATAAGCTGCAGTACTTAGTATCTCTTTAGGCAAGCTTTTCTACTAGCTACACCTGTACCTGGTTTACTCCCCTGCTTTGAAACTCTTTCTGCCTACCATCATATCTATGACTTTGTAACATTGCACCCAGGGCCGGTGTTAGCATTTTGGGGGCCCCCAGCAAATGTCAAGTTGGGGGCCCCCTAGGCACTTCCAGTATAAGCATCATCCTAACAATGCCATCCATCCTAAGCAACCTTTTATTTCATGCTGCAAACTTTTAGGAACATTATCCACAGACAGACCTGCAGCTACAAGCTTTTACATTACAACAGACCTATGTATCACACTATCACTATGTTGCGCTGTCTAACAAAGGGGCAGTTAGAGTTACTAACACTTAGTTGCAACAGTGATACATTGCAACAAGTCTATGTACAGGTCTGAATTATGATTAAGGAAAGAAATTCACTGTTGTGGTTCAGCTTTAGTTTCCTTGCATCCTTCAACACACCTTTCCTGAACAAGACAGCCCAGTAATAACCATTTAGGAAATAACTCAAGTCAGGGCCCAAGAAGCCACAGGTTTACAGATGGTCTGGGATGCATTTTTTTCTCAACATTTTACTCAAATGGTAGCCTAAATAAAAATTACGAAGAAAAAAAGAATTTCTGTCTTATTTTTTTTTCAAGGCATAATTTATGCCCAAGGCTTAATTTTCAAAGCTGACAAAATTGTAGCTTACAGTAAACTAACAAGCCAGTAGTTGTGAGAATATTTAAGTCTTATCTGGAAATACTGCTGCCTAACCCTCTAAAAAAGACAAGTCACTGCCTATGCATCCCTCTGATGTTAGACTGGGATGAAAGCAGAGATTTAAATTGCCTTTGTCATATATTTCAAGTGACTGATGATATACATATACATAGCATGTTCTTCACCCCAGCCATCAAAGGTAGCCACATGTATATGTACCTAGTATGTGATTGTGAAAATGATTTCAATAATATTCAAATTTGTTGCTCCTAGACAGTACACCTTTCTTACACAAGCTATAGTAACCTTCTTTGTACACCTCTGAGGTCTGTGATAAACACTGCCCTCAGCTCAAACACAAGCTATAATGACTTCATGTGCACACCTCTAAGGTTTGACTGTGATGAAAATTAAAAATGTAATATCCACACAATCTCTAGCCCCACATAACCTTTAGCAGCTTTATGTAAACACACGCATTTGAGCAGGGCTGGTTTTAGAATCGGTGTGGTTGTAAACAGAGGCTATTATTAGCTTTATCCTAAAAGGGTCATATCTCAGCACCATTCAGGTTAAACAGCATATTCAGAAAATTGATACATTTTTCTCCAACAAGCAACAGCTTTGGTGGGGGCCCCCACAGAGTCAAGGATGATAAAGGGAGTCCCCATTATCCATTTAGACAGTCTAGTGAGTGGGGGCAACCAGACTCCAAGAATATCTAAGTGTCTCAATCTTCTGTGATATATGTTCTGTCTTACTTTCGAAATATAATTACTTGTTAGGTACATTATTTACTGATACACAGAAGAATAACGTCTGTGTCCTGGCATTATTGGGTGCATGCACAGATAAAAATCAATGATGTTTTTTACACACACACACACACACACACACACACACACACACACACACACACACACACACACACACACACATATGCATGCATAAGCCACAGCAGTACTAGTTATGTACTTAATTTCAGCAAACAGCAATGCCTTGTGCAACATTGGTACTGCCACACCAGATTAGTCACTGCTGTTTAGCAATCGTCAAAGAGCAGAAGCAGTAAGATTTATCCCATTGAGGAGTAATGCATACTTGTCACTGTCCCTACTTTCACAGACCTTCCCTGATTTTGTTCATATTTTTGCTTTATCCTTCGTAAAAAAAAGTCTGATTTGCTGGTAAATCATTCAGGATTACAAACAGTCAATTAATCCAGACATCTGAGTTTTATACTTATTGTCCAAAAATAGATGTTGATGCAAAATATGTTATTCTAGTAACTTTTTAAGTGACTTAGAGAAATATTTAGACATATTTATGATTCTGAGCATTTATTCTATTATTTTTGGGATTGTACTGAATTCTTAAGCAAAGAAATTGAGTTATAGAATCTGGTGTTCTGGTTTTATTTATAAAACTACCTGAAAGAGAAACTATCCCTGATGATCGGAAGCATCAGCTCTTCTTAAAAACCAAAGTTTGCACAGAGGTAAGTCACTCTGGGCTGCTGATCCCTCTAGTGCTTATATTGTTTATGTTCATTATCATCTTCATCCTAACAGGGTCATATCACAGCCCTGTTCATGTTAAAGAGCATAATTAGGAAATGAATGCATTTTTCATTCCTCATTTTTCCCCAATCAGCAACAGCTTTTGTGGGGCCCCCACAGACAAAGATGATTAAGGGGGCCCCCTGCAGCCATGGTCTTGCAGGATCTAAAAGCTGGCTATGTAGTTAGTTTTAGTGGAGAAAATGTCCGAAAGCAGGGTTTAACTAAGCCAGGAGCACTATGTCAGTAGTAAAATATTTAATGGCATTCTGATGCCTATTACTTGACAAAACACCGTCACTACAACCAGAAATATCTTTGAATTTTAAGGGAGATATAAATAAGAGTTATTACCCTCATAGTTTATTAAGTATGCAAGACTGCTGCACTAGCTTTTGTTGGTTTTACAGATGTGACAAAATATCAGGATAGGATAACTTGCTGTGGTTGCCTAAAACTGGCTATGATTGCACCTTCTGCTATTATTTGTTACCTTGCTCTTTAGCTTTTTTAGTGACATTGCATTTTTACTTTTTCTATTGCATAAGACTTCTTACCTTGCTCACCTCTAAGTTTACATTTTTTTCTCCACTTCCATACTTCTTTGCCATTTCAGCTGGGTCAGCCCTTTCCATTCACCCTTGTTTTGCTCTGGCTCACTCCACTTCCCTACCCTACTCCCAAATCCCACTCACCCCCCCATCCCTAGTTTTATACTTACACAAAACCCTCCTCCTCTTGTGCATAACTTGTCCTCTTCCTATCCAAGCAACCTATCAGTCTGCTACCCCTCATCTGTCACTAACACCCACTACTTAAATCATACTATCCATATCTCCACCCATCAGGCACTACCTGTCTAGTTATACCTCTCTTCAACAGCACTCCTCAGCCTCCATCTCATTGTTTACACCCAGTATCGCCTTCTATTACACTCTTTCTCTTTAGCAGTTTTTTCTTCTTTATATATATATATATATATATATATATATATATATATATATATATATATATATATATATATATATATATATATAGAGAGAGAGAGAGAGAGATCTACAGCTGTCCTTTATCTTTTCTGTTGCACATTCTTAGTATCCCATGTTCTACATATCTATTCAAATTCCTGCATAATTCTTTTTAATTCTTTTTATTTTTTTAATTCTTTTTATTTCCTTCTATAATATAATTATATATACATATACCATCTACTCTCCATCATTATCTTTGAGACTTTTGCTTCTAATACACATCAAATATGCTCTTCATCTTATTATCCACACATCTACTTCTATCATACCTTACATGCTATATGATACCTATCTCAACTATTTCTCAATCACCCACCCTTACTTGTACTGTCTGTGTCACTTGCCATCCATTCACTATCACTATTGCTTCTAGCTTATTTGGCTTAGCCACCATTTTGTTCTTAGATATAAATTTTTTAACCTTTCTCCTAAACCATATAAGATAAAATTTAAATGTAATACTAACATACCTAAACCCTCACCAGTGTATGCATACTGTAAAAGATCATATTATGAGGTGATGTCCATGTAAACCCAGGTCCTGAGTGCCTCTCTTCTCCACCTGCTGCCTCTTCTACTGTAATGATATCTACTAAAAATTTGAAAATCATATCCACGAATATTCAAAATATAGTAAACAATGTCTAAATTTTACTCCTGGATCAGTCATTATTTCCCAGACATTATTATTCTTACAGAAACTTGGCTCAAATCACATGTAAATGACTCAGAAATTCTCCCCTCTGGCTTTAGTATCATCCACTCTGACAGATTAAATAAAAAAGGTGGTGGTGTAGCAATCATGTTTTCCAACCATATCTCTGTCTCTACTTCTTCTATTTCTTTATCTAAATTCCTCTCTGCTGATATCCTTGTCTCTCAGTGTAAATTAAATGAGCATAAAACACTATGCATAATTGCCCTATATATTCCCCCCAGGAAATAACATCCCTTTACTGGAAGACATCCTACACTGGGGGTCTAGTTTCATTTCTTATGAAATAATAACTCTTGGTGATGTCAATATTAACTGGCAAACCTTCACATCACACTACCGTTACACTTGTATTACTCTATATTGTTTCAAACAATTCATAACTTCCCATACTCACTTCACCAAAGTTAAAACACTGGGACTACTCTGGACTGGATCTTAATCTCAAATCCAAACCTTTATGACTCTCCAAAAACCCTCCCACACTCACTCAGTGATCACCATCCCATCTATGTTTAGAGACTAGCAACTCACCTTATCAAATAGCACCTTTATATATATACTGCCATAACCTCCCAAATTTCAGTTCCAAGATCTTTAACAACATCCTTAACAACATTAATTGGTCCATCCTCTATCCCCTACCATTGGATAATGCTGTTCTAAAACTTAATACAATATTTCTTGACATTCTTAATAGTCTTGTTCCTATAAGAAAAAACAGAGTAAGATTCACCCAATCACCCTGGCTATTCCCTTCTAGTAGACAATTAATGCACTTGAGAGACAACGTTTGGAGAAACTAGCAAAAATACAGATCTCAAGCTCACCTACAGACTTACAAACAAATTTGAAATATGACAAAAAAGCAAGTTACTGATGATAAGAAATATTATTATTTCAATCCACAGGATAACGAAAAACACAACCCCCCACACACTTTTGATCCACTATCAAGAGAATATTACAACCTGGAACTCCTAGTATCCATCACCATTGTTCAGGCATCTCACCCTTAGTAACTGCTTCTAAATTTAACTCCCACTTTATAGACTCAATAGACACCCTCACTCAAAACTCACTACAGAATCCTGCCACCCCTGACAGACTTCAAGGTTCTAACAATGCCATTTTCAACTTAAAATCTGGCTCTACTTCCTATATAAAAATGTATTACACAAACCAAAGCCCTGCTCACCCTCTGCAGACAATCTCCCATATGAATATCTACAGATTGCTGCCACCTCTATTGCCTACCCAGTCTCTATTTTGATTAATCAATCCATTTGTGAGTCATGCCGCATCTCTCTTTAAAAAAATTTTACATCATTCCTCTTCATAAAGGAAAAATGTTCACTGAAATAACAAACTTCAAAATGTATTCATAAACAAATTATTACTCCAAGAAAATCTATTACCCTCTACCCAACACAGCTTCCGCCTAGATCATAGCACAACAACTGCCCTTGTTGTCATTTTGGACCACGTCATTGAAGCCAGAGATAACAACAATTTAGTTTCTTCCTTCTTTTTAGATCTCTCTAAATCTTTTGATACAGTCTCACATACCAAACTACTCTCTAAAATATCTGCTTTAGGCTTTTCCAGTCCAACAGTCACCTGGTTCTGTAGCTACTTATCTAACCAGCTAGAGTCAGTTATATGGCTTTCTACTTACTTGTCTTTTCTACCAGTTAGTACAGGTGCCCCACAAAGCTCTGTACTTGGCCCTCGCCTTTTTAACATATTTATAAATTATCTACATACATACTCCTAACAAGCTACACTTATACAATATGCAGATGACTCCACAGTCATTTACTCATCTAATAGTCCTTCCCAGTTACAATCTATGACTCAGGCAGGCTTTCAACTCTATTGAAAACTGGCTCAGTGACAATCAGCTTTTACTAAATCCAAATAAAACAAAACTGCTCTTATTTCTCCCCAAATCCCAAACACACATGAAAGTCACCTTCAAAATATCATCTCTTAACAATACTAAAGTTGAAATTGTTCCTCACATTTACTTGGTGTCATAATAGATGATCACCTGAAATGTGGTCACTATCTACTTCCCAGGTTTTGTTTTGTGGAAGCTAGATTTTGGGAGAAATTATTTGTTTTATGCAAACATGATATGCAAACTCAGCTTACATTGCCCATTCAGTCATTCTATTCCTAGACGTCTATTCATTCACAACGCACTAGTTTCATTGCTCTCTTTTTTCAAAGTGCTGACATGACTTCATCCAGTCAGTCAGTATCATTTCTCATTATTTTGCATATTCCTATATGTTTAATATCTCATTGCTACTAAACTATGGCAATGTTTATAAAATTTGATAACTTTATGTAGTTCATTGAGAAATTAGTCAATTGGATTAATGCTAACTTTTCTTGCCTCCATGCAGCTGACGTTCAGCTGCCCTCCTCACTTACCATATCTATTGGACCTGTCTTAGCCTCCCCTGAGCTTAAGCCAATCTATGTCCAAGGTCAGTGAGAAGATCATAGACACAGGTACAGCATCTTACTGTGGCTGGGGAATGTATCCTAACCCTTATCACCCTGTGGCAGCCTTGCAAACTCTGCAGTTGCTGCCTTTGGGAGGTGAATGCATGCTTCTCTGCATGCATAACGCCTGAGCAAGTGGTGTATTGCTTGCAGCATGAAACTCACCAGGCTCTTAATGTTGCTATTTCATTGAGCTTAGGCTGCCTGTCTACTCCACAGACAGGCAAGCCAAAAATAGATGCATACCCCTACCCCCCAGGTCATGAGCCATTAGTCTATCACTGGCTATCTGATGTGCAGTAGGGCAAAAGTCACATGGAGTCAAATTCTTACTTTTAATACTAATAATGACATGAAAAAGAGGCAACAGTATGTCTTGTATGTATATAATACATTCATGAATAGGTAAATAACTAAATATGTAAACAAATATACAAATAAAAAATGAACGTATCTGACCTTTTCCTTTGGTATACGTATGCATCTGACATTCAAAGTTCATACAGTTTGTGCATTAGGTAAGCTTTTTTGTTTCCATTTATGGATAGCATATTTAACAGATGGACTGAAAGTTTAATGCTGTCTCTCTTTTATATATTTGTTTTTCAAACTAGTTGCAGAGTAGTTAGTTATGTCTGTGCTATATAGTACAATGGTAAGTATATTTTGTGATTATTTTCCAGTGTGGTTTCTGTGTATACACTAGACAATATTATAAGTCCTTTTACCTGAAAGTAGTTTTTACCTTGTGGTTTGACAGATGTCACAATCTATCTTGTTCAGTTTTGGCAATTTATAAGGAAAAGTGTTAAAAAATATTGGAAATACATGGTTCTGTAGTATAAATAAACAAATGTTTCTATATTTGTATAAAATGAATAGGAATGAATGTTAGATTTTTGTATGCCAAATTTATGTCAGACTTAACTTATCATTAAATACATACTCTGGAATCTTTGCAAAAAAGTGTTTCTGATTTTGACTTGCAACCTCAAAAAGGTCAGTCACAGAGAGAAATTTAATAGATATATTGCTAGTCTTAGTAAAGGAGTCTTTTTCTTGGTACATGATGGTGAAGGTCACCCACTGAAAACAAGGCAAGGCTTGTTGGGTCAGGCCAGTCCTACCATTTTAAAAACTTAATACGATAAAAAGAACTTTCTTAATGCCAGAATACACAAAGAAAACCAACATTTCTTGAACAGAGTTGGCACTTTATTTTTTCTTTCTGGCATTCATGCACTTCAGTTAAAGGACTACTTTCACTTTTTGACTTTGGGTGTGGATAAGAAAGAATTTGAATGAAAGCCATCATGGATTTGCACATTATTAAGTAGCTTACATTTAGCCAGGGGAAAAAAAAACTTGAGTTACAAATGCTGATTTAGCTATGAACAAAAATTTTTCTGCACCATTTCTGCAATGAAACATTGCTTCATTGCTTACTGTACTGCAGGAACCATAAGGCAGAGACACTAGGTAAGCTTTCACTGCACAAAAAGCTTAGTACTGTATCTGATTGTAAAGTACACATCAATAAAATAAAATGTTGATACTCTGAATGGTCGTTTACCAAACAAAGAATAAAGTTATAGAATTTGTTACCTTTTGTTAGTACATTTTTAAAAATAAATTCTAGCTAGCATATTTTCCTTGAAGTTTATTGCTTCCTATGTTAACTTGATTACTTGGACCTTCTCCTTCTGTCTGCTTTTCTTGCCCCACATATAATTCTAATGCTACTTATAGGTTCATAGGTTAGTACTAGGCTAACTGCCACTGCGGGCCATTTCAAGCCTAGCCAAACTTCCTCTTTGGTGCATGGAATTACTTTTTTTCTTTAGTATTTAGATTAACCTTACCCATTCATTAACTATATTTATATTATCTCTAGTGGTAATCACTAGGATTATACCACAGATATTTAGAAAGTCCTCATTTGTGGGTTAAATAAATCATTTAGCAGCTTATTAATCAGACATTTGAAATGAACAAACAAATTTCAATAGAAGATTCCAGTTTGTTTACAGAGTATAATTCATTTATTCAGTCATTCAGTCATTTATTCTATGATTACCTACATGATCCATTTCGGGGTCATATAGTCCATATATCAGCACTCAGCTTATCCAAGCCAGTGTTAATAATGTTAAATGGGGACTCCAGCCCATTGCAGGATTCACACAGTTATTCACTCTCACAAGCATTGACACCTATAGGAAATTTCTAGGAATGAGAAGAAACTGAAACACCTACCAAAAGCCTAAAACCTATATAGACAGATAAAAGATGTGCAGAATCCACATAAAAGGCACCTACACTGAAAATTAAAAATGACCTGGTGAATCAATCATTGCAAGACAGGAATGCTAACCACTGTGTCATTGTGCATTAACTTTTTCAATAAAAGAATTATAGCATAAATGCTAATAAAAGGCATCTAAACTCATTAATGATCAAGCAGCAACATTATATAGTTCACCTATACATCAGCACATCCATAACCCAAACTCATTAACAACATTCCTGTATCACTGTTTAGTAAGTTTCAGGACAAACACAAACGTGTCTAATTAATCCAGCTCTATCCCACTAGTCTTTCTATGCACACATAACTGGTATGCAGCTAACCACAAGAATGTTCCCTGATGCCTGATCTGAGACACTAAAATCCATGTCAGCCTCCTATGAAAATGCTTCTTAGAAGCTTTTTTTGTTTCTTCTGTTCTTCAGAAGTACTTTCCCTCCCATTTATTCCTTCATCGCTAACAACATGTCAGAATCACTGTACAATTGTCAGTCAAGGGGACCAAATAACCAAAACACTAGCTTAAAAATAGCATCACAAATTTTTACTAACAATGTGGCAAGCAATAACCATTTCCTAATATCTCATTCCCCAAAGTTCACACTGAAAGATGAATTTTTTTATCCATTGGAAAAATATCCCTAAACACCTCCCTCTAAATAACATGACACACTGTATCATGTAGTAAATGCCTCTACAGATCTCTTATATTGTGATGAAAATAGACATTTCTTTAAAAGATAAATGGACCTCACTTATTGTATTCATATTACCTTTCTAGCAGCAGTTTTAGAAAGAGAAATTACCTGATTGCCACATGATTGAAGGAAACACTAATTTACCTGTTGATTTCTGTCATTCTATGTCTTTGTTCAAATCTTAATTCTGACCACGCACACTCCCCCGGATTCTCAAACGCTTGCATGGAGTGCAAGAATGGTGCAGGAGCACAAGCAGGCAATATGTCTGCCATGCAATCCAGGAACAGCCTGCAGGGGCATGCATGAGCACTCCTGCACTACTCCTGCATGAACTAAGCCCTGGTATGCAAATCACCCAATTTGCAGGAGAAATCTATGCAAAGAGGTGATTTTGCAATTCAGGAAGCTTACAACAGTCCGTGCAAGACTAGTGCTAACTGCAGAAATGTACTTGGTTAGTAACCGAATACATTTCTGCAAAATCCAAAGCAGAGCTATCACAGCTCCATATAAAGGCTGCATATCATGTAGTAAGCAGGCCAATGGCCAAGTATAAGGCCATTGGCATTGCCAACATAAAAAAAATACAAAAATCAACTTTTATTATTTTTTAGCCGATCTCGGCTGTTTAAGCATAGGGCAATGGCACGCAAATGGGATCAGGGGGAAAAATAACAAAATGAACCTAAATTAAGCATTCTAACTAAAATCAGTAATCTGCCATGCAAGTCAATGGCAGGCAGAAGACACAATGGCCAGTGATTAGTGGTTGCTAAGGGGGGAGGCTCAGTATGAGACATGTATCTATGCATTAGCAGGCAATCCTATGCAAATGAGGGGAAGGATAGTGAATCCCAGTTTTACCCAGCATGTGAGGCAGGTTCCAACAGTGTAAGGGTAGGAATAGCATGGTGCAAGCCTAGGAGTTAGGTGACATCATGGGGGGTGTCAGGCATACTGTAAGTGGAGTGGAACCCTGTGGTTTGGGTTTGCCCCTAGCTTTGCACAGCTAAGCTAGAGGGTCTGTCTAAATCTGTGTAGCACTCTTTACAAAGCCTAAGCGGGTGTGCGTGCTGCACAGTGGCTTTTACAGGAAGACAAAAGAAATTAAACCAGGAAATAGCAGCAGTGTGCACATGTTAGCACTCTGTTTGCGCGGCGCACATGGGTTAAACAGGAAGGCAATGGAAAAAGAAAACAGCAGTAGGAAGGTAATCAAGGAGAACTAGCTTAGTTGGCAGGTGAAATGTATTGGAATCAGCCAATTACACAGGCAGCAGACCAGCCCAGTCCAGAACACCACTATAAACAAAGCAAACACCTTCCCCTCTGTTTTTTCCCACTCTCTACACCACCGGTGTATACAAGCAAATAAATCTTAACAAACAAACTTACAAAATGAGAAGGGCAGCAGCAGGTAACATAGAACAACATGTGCAAGAGGCTGAGGGTGGTGAGGATGTGAATGCTGCTGAACAACCCACAGTGAGGAGACGGAAAAGAGTGTACAGACCCAGGGTAACCTACCAGGGGCTACATGAGCTGGAGATAGTGGAGCACTATAGGGTGGACAGAGACCTCCTACAGCAAATTGTTGAGCTGTGCCAGCCACACTTGACACACCAAACCGACCGAGGGGAACTCATCCCAGTGGATACCAAGGTATGTGTATTCCTAAGTATACTAGCCACAGGTACCTCCCAAAACACAACTGGGGATATCATGGGGATCTCACAGGCATCAGCATCCAGAGTATTCCACCAGTTCCTGGATGGCATGTCAGCATATGCCAGTGAGCACTTATATTTACTCAACATTCATGAGGTGTTGACCAGCAATATGCATCTCTTCCACCAAATAGCAGAATCCATGGGGTAGTGGGTGCTATAGACTGCACACACATATGCATCAAAGTATCACCCAGTGAGCAGAGTAGGACCTACATCAACCACAGGGGCATCCCCTCCATCAACTGCCAGGTTGTATGTGATGCCCTGGTCATTATAATGAATGTGTGTGCTGGCTGCCCTGGAAGCTTTGACAATTCCCACATATGGCATCTGATGTAGCTGTACCAGAGATTTGCCAATGGGGACATCCCCTACGGTCACCTAGTGGGGGATGCTGGGTACACACTGGAGCCGTATCTGATGACACCCATCAGAAATGCACACACACCTGAACAAAAACGTCATAATGAGGCACAAGCACAGGCCAGACTTATAATAGAGCATGTGTTTGGGATGCTCAGGTCACAGTTCTGGTGTCTAGACACATCCAGTGGAGCCTTGCAGTATTCACCAGCTACATGTACCCAAATTGTTATGGTATGTGATATGCTACACAATATAATCCTGCGGAAACAGCTGCAGCAGGAACAGCATGGAGCAGGGTCACACAGCCCCCCCACCAATGCCAAGGCCTGCACAGGCACAGAATGACTTGGATGATGAACAACCTACGCCTGCCCCAGTAGGCAGATGGAGGTGTGCCCAATATGCCTATGCTGTGGCAAAGAGGCAACACATAGCACATCCACTGACACAGTAAGGACCCAGGAAATGACACCTCTCTCTGACTTGCACATACAGTAAAAGGGATGCCAAACATCACACTACCTGTGCTCAACCATGTATAGGGAGTGAACTATGTGCATCCATAGGCAGCCCTCCAGCACCATGCGCAAATCTGGCACACCATCAAGGTAAGTAAATCAACCTACCAATTGCCAAATGGAGTAGAATGTGTCGTTACCTGTAGCTATGGTATGGATGTAAGCATGCAAGGAAATTGGGTGGCTGAATGTTATGGCAGCAGACAGTAGACACCTATAGTGACACCATGACATATGTAACACATACTGGAGTCACCATAGTAGCCAGTACTACACAGGGTGACAAAACCCAGTGCAAGAAATTTGTTGAGCGACATGTGTGTCCATATGACCCACACATGCCAGTCAGGATGGTTCACATACCCAACAACAGTCTCAGTCAGCAGAACTGGTGTAGACAAACCCAAACTGAGCCTGTGCCATGGTACCTGAATGATGGCTATGGTTAACCTTCCCCCAGGCCTACACAGATAAACCACAGCAGGGCAGACAGTGGGATGTTAGTTCTGAAGGGTAGGAAGTCAGACAATAATATGTAGGGCAACCAAAGCCATGATCTGTAGTACACTGACATGCCTCTAGCCAGCATGATAGTTAGCAATACAGAATGAAATGGAGTACCTGACCTACCAGTACAGTCATAGCAAATGTGTACAAGTGCCACGTGTGCCCCACACAGCCTACATAGTAATGTAGTAAAAGTCAGGTGTGCCCCACAACCCTGTGTAGAAATGTAGAAATAGACAGGTGTGCCCCCCATGTAGTAATGTAATAACAGTCAGGTGTGCCCCCCCATCCTGTGTAGTAATGTAGACATAGTCTGCTGAGCCCCATCCTATGCAGACATGTAGGAACAGTCACTGCCAAATGCTTGATGGATACCCTGCAGAAACAGCATGCCACCTGTCGGTGTACAACACCAAAGTCAGCACTGCAGTACAAACTACCTGGACTCGATCCACACATTGAATACAGAAGGCCATACTGGGCATGCTCACACACTTAAATGAAGGCAATGTCAGTCACAACATATGGACAGGTCATACTGGGCATGCTCACACACTTAAACACATGAAGGCCATGTCTGCAAACAACAGTGGGCCAGACATATCTGGCAATTGCAGTTGTTAGTGCAGACACTCATCAGTATGCACCACGCATGCCTTGCACACACAGTGGCTAGGAATACAGACATATGTAAGGACAACACACTATAATAAGCCAAAGGTAGATGTACAGAGATGCGTGGAAGAGGGTGACTGTGACAAGGTGCCATCCAGGCCTGTCCCACCCAGCACCACAGCCAAAGGGCCTCAAACACATGAGGTTCAGATGTCACTCACTGCAGATACTAGCCACCAGTATCTGTCAGCATTACAGACTATTGGTGCACGTGCCAGCTGTGAAACATGACTGTACAAGGAAGTAGTCATCTAGCAGCTGAATACATGTACCTGTGGAATATGATGCTGTGTGCGCCCACATGTGGCGTGTCAACTTCTAGATGAATGGGTTATGGCCCATGCACACATACTGCCCTCCCCATAGCTCTACTATGACAAGCCTGCTGAGGTCATCCACTGTGAAATGCACCCTTGGGAGAATTGTAGCCCAATAATCTATGTGGTGCATACCATAACGTCACACTGCTGTAGTGTGATAATCTAGTTAGGTAGGTGTTCAATTCCCAGACATGGCAACTGTGTGAGTGTGTCTGTCTGTGTAGAGAGCAATGCTTTTTAGGCTAGTCACACTCCCTACAATGCAAATGTTCAACCTTTGCAAGGCTGCTGATGTCATCCACCTAGTAGTACACCTCTGGGAAACTATAAACCAGTATCTCCGTAGCATGTCCTGTAACTGCATGCTGCTGTAGTGTGATAAACTAGTTAGGTAGGTGTTCTATTCCCAGACATGGCAACTGTGTGTGTGTGTCTGTGTAGTGAACAATGTTTTTCAGGCTAATCACACTCCCTACAATTCAAATGCTCAACTTTGGCAAGGCTGCTGATGTCATCCACCTAGTAATACACCTCTGGGAAGCTGTAGCCCAGTAATCTCTGTAACACATCCTGTAACTGCATACTGCTGTAGTGTAATAAACTAGTTAGGTAGGAATTCTATTCCCAGACATAGCAAGTGTAGATGTTAGTGTGTGGGCGTTCCTTTGTCAATGTAGGGAGCAATGCGTTTGCCTCCATTCACAGACACTACAACCTCCAGTGGTCCACTTTGGCAAGTGTGCTGATGTCATCAACTGTGAAATGCACCTTTGGGGAAAGGCTAGACCAGTTATCTCCATGGCACGTGCCATAGCTGTGTATTGCTGTAGTGTGATAAACTAATTAAGTAGGGTTTTAACCCTAGCCTTGGCAACTGTTTGTCTGTCTGTGTAGAAGGCAAGGCTTTTTAGAGTAGGCACACCCCCTACAATTTAAATGTTCTACCTTGGTAAGGCTGCTGATGTCATCCATCCCAAAATACACCTCTGGGAAGGTTGTAGCTCAGTAATCTCCATAGTGCATCCTGTAACTGCGTACTGCTGTAGTCTGATAAAATAGTTAGGTAGATGTTCTAATCCTGGACATGGCAAATGTGTGTTTGATTGTGTGTACCTGTCTGTGTAGAGAGCAATGCTTTTTAGGGTAGTCACACTCCCTACAAGTTAAATGCTCAACTTCATCAAGGCTGCTGATGTCATTTACCCAGAAATACACCTCTGGGAATGTTGCAGCCCAGTAATCTCCATAGTGCATCCTGTAACTGTGTACTGCTGTAGTGTGATGAAGTAATTAGGTAGGTGTTCTAATCCCAGACATAGCAAATGTGTGTTTGATTGTGTGTGTGTGTCTGTGTAGGGAGCAATGCTTTTAAGGGTAGTCACATTCCCTACAAGTTAAATGCTCAACTTTGGCAAGGCTGTAGCCCAGTAATCTCCGTAACATGTGCCATAACTGCGTACTGCTGTAGTGTGATTCAGAATTCTGGTAGGGTCCTATACCCACCCATGGCAGTTCTGGATGTTTTGTGTGTGTTTCAATGTCTGTGTATGGAGCTATGCATTAGAGGCTAGTCACACTCAGTACATTTCAAATGCCATGCTTTGTCAATCCTGCTGATGTCAGCCAATGTGTTATACACCTTTGGAGAAGAAGTTCTCCATAGCCTCTAGTGGATCTTCAGTCTGGCAGCATATTGGATGTGAATCCTTCATGATCAGGTGGGCAATCCTCTGAAGGATATCTGTGTCCGATGTACTTTTCCACTATGGCTCCCAGTTTGCAGTCATCTGCAAACTTTGTCAGCCATAGTCCTCCTATATATAGTTGTGTAGTAAGGTAGATAGATGGGGCCAAGCACCACTGGGACTGAGCCCCTGTGGACACACCACACTGACTGGGAGTCTGACATGGACATGGTACTTGCCACTTCTAACCTTGTGGGTTTAGCCAGTTTCCAGCAACCCATCTTGTGACATATGGGTTTACATTTGCTTTGCAGACCAGGCTTGTTAAGCTTATGGGGCGGTTTACAGGGTCCAGAGAGGCACATTGGAGATGTCTGGGAGGCTGCACTCTGCTGGATAGTTATCTCTCTTTTGGGGAGGGGGGGGGTTTGTTTACTGAACCTGTCTGCCAGTATGTTGGCAATGTCTGTGGGTTCAGTGAATTCTGAGCATATCTTTTATGATTGTCTTTTGAATCTATCCATGCAGTCCTGGAGGTGTTCATAGATGAGGATATACTTCCGGTGTGGAACATTTGTCCCCATGTTTGTGATGAAAGGAAGGATGCCTGTGGGTGACCCGAAAGTGTGTTATGTGGCGGTTTCTTAGCCTAGCCGACAGGCCTTACTGTGACCCTCTCCTTGTTCAGCCTGCACACTGATTTTGTGGTGTGTTTGATTCATTGTTGTGATAGCTTTATGTGAGACTGGTTTTGTGGTGTGTGTGTAGTTGCCTTTCTCCTCCTGTCTGGTCTTGCCAGTGAGGCAATTGTAACATTGCCTCAATATTCGTAAGGAAGTAAAAGAAGATGCTTTTAAGACAAGTGCTGAGCTTTTATTTTTTTTGGAGAAAAGAAAAAAAAAAAAGCTTTTTAGGAACAAGTGCGCGGGATATACTGTTTAGATTAAGTTCTAAGGAAAAATGAAGAACAGACTTTATGGAGCCAGAAAAAGTTTAACCTTGTTAAACCAGAGCTGCCGATGCTGCTCTGGTGGCAACTCAGCTCTAAAAAGCTAAGCAAAAGCAAGCAAAGCGTGCTGATAGCAGGGGCTGGAAGAGAATTGAATTGCCCAATGCCCAATAAAACTACAGTTTCAAGTCAGTAACCACTCCCATGGGGCAGGGGAGCTGCTCAATGTTTTCACTGCCACTGATACAAACAGTTCAGGAACAGCAAGCCTGTAACTGAACCAAGTAATATCAAGTTAGTGCTAGGTCAAAGACAGAAAATATGCAAGTTTTGAGAAAAGCATGCTTTTGCTTATGCCAGTAATCCCCAAGGTGCATTCTATAACAGCTCTATGCTGTAGTGTGATATAGATCTCTGTTAGGGGTTCTATACCCACAAAAGTCGGTTGTGGATGCTTTGTGTGTGTTCCAATGTCTGTGTAGGGAGCAATGCATTTTAGGCTAGTCACAGTCAGTACATGTCAAATGCTCTAATTTGGCAATCCTGCTGATGTCAGCCAATGTGTTATACACCTTTGGGGAAAGAGTTCTCCAGTGATCCCTGTGGTGTGTCCTATAACAGCTCCATACTGTAGTGTGATATAGGTTTCTGTTAGGAGTCCTATACCCACACAAGTTGGTTGTGGATGTTTTGTGTGTGTTCCAATATCTGTGTAAGGAGCAATGCATTTTAGGCTAGTCACACTCAGTACATGTCAAATGCCCTACTTTGGCAATCCTGCTGATGTCAGCCAATGTGATATACACCTTTGGGGAAGGAGTACTCTAGTAATCTCTGTGGTGCATACTGTAACTGTGTAGTGCTGTAGTGTAATAAACTAGTTAGATAGGAGTTATACTCCCAAACATGATAGGTGTATGTGTGTTTGTAACTTGTATGGTGAGTGTGTGACACCTGGGCACAATATGGAGTGGGTTTTGCAAATTTCTTATATGGTGGCCCTAACTATCACAAAGTCCACTGTGAAATAGCTGAGAGGATGGAGTGCAAATCCATACCCATACATGTGACATTAAGGCCAGGCGATCACAGTTAGCAACCCCAGTATTACCCAGAGTACATTCTCAACCCATGTCTCAAACACACACACACACACACACACACACACACACACACACACATGCCAAGGCAATAGCCAATATGTGTGTAGTACACTGCATATTGGCGACTGATAGTAACTATGGTGTGAATGCAATGGCCTACAGAGGGCATGGCACCCTGTCCATCAGTACGATAGGCACATAATTACAGACAGTGCACCTTCAGTATGTTTCCCACTGGATGCCTGCAACAACTGTGGTTCCATCAAATGTGATCCACAAAGGACATACTGTGCCTTACACACATGCCCTGTATGGACATATGCCACTGACACCAGGGAATACTTGTAGCATGCTATCAATGTAGATGCAGGGCCAACCTGCTGTCCATTACCTGGCCCCACTACATGAGGGTGGGACTGTCACATCTGATGATAACATTCTGTGTACACAACATGGGCCAGACAAACCAGGTACACTTCCACATGCCACTGTACATGAATGTGGGACATGTGCACATCCCAGACACTGTCCATGTCATGGTGCATAGAACACATACATGGCAAGCATTGCACAGCACTAACCATGCACAATAGTAACCCAGGTGACTGGATGGTGAATACAATACCCACCTGTGTGGGTCATTCCAGGCACTACACCCCTTAGCCATAATGCAGACCATTCTCATGTGGCCTGATGCCAAGGTATACCCTTTACCTAACCTTGTACAGCCATCTGGCACAGCCAACCACTACACACCCTTGAAGCAGTGCAGACATGAATGCCGGTACTGGAACCCTGTGTCTGTGTGTGTGGTGTATGATGCTTCCAACCGCATTCACATCCAGTACCACCCCCACTGGCATAAGCAAAAGCATGCTTTCTAATGTCAGGCACCTTCACATACCCTTTGACTATAGAACCCCAGGATAACCCCTGTGGGCCATTTGATACCAATGCATTACTGTATTGTGGCAAAGTAACTGGTTAGGAAGTGTAGCCATTACCCTGCCAAGTGTGTCAATGTGTATGAGTACCTTAGAGAGTGTGGCTGTGTTGACGCTGACACCTGTTCATGTGGACAGGCTTGTGTGCTACACCTACTGTATTGCAACAGTGTTGCAGATGTCACTCACCAGCACATATACATCTGGACAGCTCACCAACATGTAAGCTATATGGCACATACAATAACTGCATACACATGTGATAGCTATGCATAGTCAGTCAGGTGTTTGAAACCCTGTACTGGTAGGTGTGTGACACAAACATGCTTAGGTTTTACTCACCCATACCTTCCCTGACATACTTTGTCTATGTCTGTCCCTCTTACACCCTCTCTGGTGGATGTGGAGATGCACACCTGCTTTGCTTGGGCAGCAGCTTATGTTTTGTAAGTGATGGTCATGATCAGCTGATGGCCTCTGCACCAATTGCAGTCCTCCTCTAGCTGAGTGCATGTGGAACAGCTGTGGTAACATTCCCATAGCCAATTGCATGGAAACACACTCCAATATCTAGAAACATCATGTTGATGTTGACCCTTTACATTCACTGTGTGCAGGTACTAGATCTGTTGTTTGGCAAACAGCATATCAGATGGATTGGGGATTTACCTCTAACGACATACTGTGGAAACAGGGCAACACACAGGAAGGAGGGGGATGTCCCTGACCTGACTATAGACTGTAAGTGCTGCTATACTGCATGTGGAGTAATGTTGGTTTAACAGTGTGTGTGTGTGTGTGTGTGTGTGTGTGTGTGTGTGTGTGTGTGTGTGTGTGTGTGTGTGTGTGTGTGTGTGTGTGTGTGTGGATATGGCTGTCCTACATGTTGTAATACCTGCCATGTCAGTTCTATGTTTATGAGGAATCCGCATCTGCAGGGTCATCTGCAGACTGGGCAGTGTGTTGTGTCCTTGGTGTCATGTGTTACCCACAGAGCACATATCTTTGAACTGCAAAAGGTATTGTGAGGACTGCAGTCTGTAGATGGTGAAAGCCGTGACAGTTACTGACTTCATATCCCTCATAGGACACATGTTGCAATAAACCCTGTTACAACAGTACATGTATGAGGTTATCACAGCAATATGTCAATACTGGCCCTGTCTATGTGCTACCAGCCACAACTCTGTCAACCTTTGTACATATGTTGTGCATTAAGAGGTGCATATGTGCTGTAGACCATCATTAGTGTCATCATATCTGATAGCAAGCCAATGAGATATCAGAATGCTACACATGTTATGTACAGATTGGGTTATATTTGACGACATAACCAGGACATTCTGTGGTCGTTTGTACAGCACTGAGGTTTGTGTAACTATGGTGAATGTTGACATTGTGTGTATTGTTAATATGTTCTTTAGCCTGTGTACAGACTGTGGTAGATGTCATTGTTATAGGTCCCATCCTATCTGATGTAGCATGCTACTCCACTGAATGTTACCGTATTGGCTTACATGTGTGTAGGGCCATACCCACACATGTCCCATACCACAGACAGCCAGCAGACCACACCATGTAGCAGCCCAGTATATGTATGGTTAGTATGTGAGTGGCACATATGAGGATGGTGTTGAACAGATAGTCCATATTCTGTACTCTTATGCTAGCTTACCATCTGTGGCTGTGGCTGTGTTCACATTGGATGTGGTTATGCACCTTCACACAGGTGTACCTTACCCTGTGCTGTGATATGCCTGCAGAGCCTGCTATATATGTAGGTACATGTGCATTCCCCCATAGGAGATGTAGGCCAGTGTTGACCCAGTCTGCCTGTAGCCTGCACAGTGCATTGTTACATGTCTAACAGCTTAGTGTACTTATCCAGTGAGATGTCATGTGCAGATAATTGCAGGATGTACTGCTGCCGGGTCCCCCTTAACAGACATGTATGTCAAACAGAGCAGTGGGATGCTGTACAGATGTATGTCAATATCTAGTGGGTAGTATGTAACCATGGCACCCATGTACCAGCGGCTATTATGTGTCAGGCCAGACAGGGGTGTGTGAATGCATAACCTATGGTGGCATATGTATACCAGTTGTTATGTGTTATACCCATCTACATGGCTGTTAACATCCATATGGTCATGCATGGTACACATGTTTGGCATTAAGGGGTTCTGTGTATACCTCTGGAATGTAAAGAGTGTTTCAGAATGTTCACATATATTGGCCAATATCTGTGCTGCAGTCCACAGGGGCATTACATGCTAGCAGTGGCACTTTACTAGGATGTCCTTAGGATGTCGGTCAGTAGCCAATGGCACACATGTGGAAAGCAAATGTGACCTCCCACACATACCATGTTTGTGAAGACAATCCCAATGACAGTAGCAATAGTCTACCAATATACCTGCTATACATACCTGACATCCACTTGCACTATGACGTTGGGACTATAGGGGCTGGGGTAGGGCTACACTCCATGTCCAGGACATATGGTTAGAATATCTGTACATATCATCATCCATATATATATATATATATATATATATATATATATATATATATATATATATATATATATATATATATATATGATTACACATATACATATCGACATATATAGATGGGTATGTATACGTACATAGATATACATATACATATACACACCCAGATATGTACATATACAGAGCAATATATGTCTACACATATACAGATAGGGATACATATGCACATATATGTATGGATATACGTATGGATATCTACAGATATATCGACGGTAATAGGTATATAGGTATAGATATATATATACATATAGTTATAGATATCTATATGACTGCAAACTGAGAGCCATAATTTACCCTCCAAAAGGGCCTTACTGAGATGGACACCTGGTGTCAAAATCATGGCCTCAAGCTAAATGCCAAAAAATGCATGTCAGTTGATACAGAAGGAGTGGGCAAAATTTCTGGAATTTATGGATTTGGATGCTATACAGCATGACCCTTTACATTTTGTGTATAGAAAAGGGAAAAATTTGAAGGATTATTTGAACGTCAACATTACAGCCAAGCTATGAACGTTTGTATTTGTTCCTTGTATTTTTTATATGTCTTGATTTTTGTTCAGTTAATATATTTCAGTCTATACATCAACTCTTTATGACTTTAGGTCATTCAGGACAATGTTTTCTCAAGTTCAATTTATGTTTTGTGACTGTGCACTTGCTGTGGATTAAAGCCTTTCTATTTTATTGCTTTTCTTCCTGGACTGGTGTTTTTTCTTGGATTATTTGCTGTAAAATAATGTGTTTTACTATTGAAATAGTTTTTTTAATTGAATAATTAGTTAATTAATGAAAATAGTGTGTATGTATGTGTGTGTATATATATATATATATATATATATATATATATATATATATATATGTGTGTGTGTGTGTGTGTGTGTGTGTGTGGTTGGTAAGAAGAATGTTTATTCAGTCTGAAGAAGTCATTAGTAAGACGAAGGCACTTACTGAATATAGTGCTGCTACTTTGGTGAATAAAGGCTGTGTTTTGAAGATCCAATGTGGATTATTGGTTGTTGCTTTGTTGGTGCTTTGCTGAATTCTCCATTTTGTTTTATTTTACAGTGACATACCCCATTGTGCAATAGGACTGGAGACCATCCTCATGCTGACATGTACACCTACAACACAATTGCATATCAGTTTAGAGACCACAACCAAGCAGCGTTACTAACAGCTAGAAGGCATAATTGCTGGATGGCTACACTACCTGCCAAATATGCCTCACACTCTACACCCTACAACATGTTACACTGCAGGACTGTGGTACACTGGTGTACAGTCACCGTGTGCATCAGAACCATATCAGTCTGTCCCTGTATCAATGGAATGGATGACAGGGATGGGGCACAGGTATCATCATATGCACAGGGCATCCTCGTGCTGACACATGTACACCTACAACACAATTGCATATCAGTTTAGAGACCACAACCAAGCAGTGTTACTAACAGCTAGAAGACATCATTGCGTGATGGCTACACTATCTGCCAAATATCCCTCACACTCCACCCTACAACATGTTACACTGCAGGCTGTGGTACACTGGTGTACAGTCACCATGTGCATCAGAACCATATCAGTCTGTCCCTGCATCGATGGTATGGATGACAGGGATGGGGCACAGGTATTATCATATGCACAGGGTGTGGTATTGGTCTGCCAGAGGCCGTGGGTGGGCCATACATTTGACACCATGTGTGTGGGTGAGGGGTGTACTCTGGGGAGCTGGCTGAGGTGATGTGGTGTGTGTAGGTATGTGGTTGCCCTAGGTGTGTTTGCATAGTGTGTGGGTATGCATGCACACAGTTCTGCCTTGTGGCTGCCCTACACAGGTGTTTATGGACAGCTGCAGACCATACCTGGCAGGGTGTGCAGTTCACTGCCTCCAGCCATGGACACATGGACTGTGCCTGTCAGGGGTTCTGCGGGCATGTGCAGGTACAGGTGTTGAAGTGCTGCTCTCACCTGCTGATGACATTTGTCCACTGGTACCACATGCCTCCAGAGACTGGCCAGGACCATGTGCACATGAACTGCTGTGGTGTGGTGTGGACAGCACACCCCCCACACTGCTGGGGCTGCTACTGCCACTACAGGAGTCCCTTGGTGTCCTAGCATGCCCACGTTGAGTGCCAACTGTTGGTGTTGCTAGCCCACGTCCATGTGGGTGTCGCCGCATCCCCACCACATGTTGAAGCACAGACACACCACAGCTTATGAAGGCCATCATCTCATCATGCCACCTACCTGCTTGCTTGGTAGAAGCACAGATGGCACCCAACAGTTCAGGAAAGTTGTTGCTTACAGATGCAAGTGCAGCCCTCTACAGCCTAAGGCCCTGTCTAGTGTAACACTCAATACGTGTCTGCATCTCCACTACAGCCTGGAACATGCTTCTGCTGGTTACAGCTATGTTGCCTATGCCAGGGGCATGATGTCCAGTGGCTCTACCACGAGCACCCTGGGACATCCGCCTATGTGACAGCCTGCCAGACATCTGGCTATGCCTGCTGCGTGTGGACATAGTAGGCATGGTTACCACACTTTCCTGTGCACTGCCACTGAACACCAGCTGTCCCTCTGCTATGGCCACTGAAGATGGGGTGAGTATAGGCACTGTAACTGTGTGTGGAGGTGGGGTGGCTAAAAGGGGATGTCAAATGTTGGCGCAGCCCCTGACAACCCCACCTGCACCTCAGCATTATCATCATCATCGGTGTCTGTATGGGCACCTACATCAGATTGGTTGGAGGAGGGACCCTGACCCACCTCGCCACCTGTGGGGGAAAATAATAACCGTACTTTAAAACCTGTACAGCATTGCAGTACACACACACACACACACACACACACACACACACACACACACACACATTTCCATAATACCTACCTATCCATGACTTTGCAGACAGTCCCTGTCCATGACTTTACAGACAGTCCCACGTATATGTCCATGTGTTACCCCATCCTGCATCACACTTGTTAACATACACACATTGATACCACTCATTAACATCACAGTCCTCTAAATGCCCACGCAAGCGGGCAC
The DNA here is from genome assembly GCF_019279795.1 of Protopterus annectens. Lineage (NCBI taxonomy): Eukaryota > Metazoa > Chordata > Ceratodontiformes > Protopteridae > Protopterus > Protopterus annectens. Next base: position 754,939,030 of record NC_056745.1, read on the forward strand.
AACAGAAGGCCTGTTGCTACATTACCTGCCTGACCTGTGTGTAGTGGAGTTACATGGCCTCAGTGCTGTCATTCGGTATGCACCCTCTGTATGGCCGGAACGATGTGCATGGCCCCTATATGTGTGGGCTACTATGTTGTACCCATAATAGCTCCCACCCGTGTGTCATGTGTATGTAATGCTCAGTACATGCCAGATTTTATTTTTATTTATTTATTTTATTTTACATTTGTTAACCGGGCTAGTCTGGCTGGATATATTTCCATTTTCAGCAGAGGCCCGAGGAGAAAAGCTCCACAAAGACATAATAACTATTACATAAGATGCAAAAGAGAGCAGCATACAAAGTATTCTATATCAGAACAATATTATACAAAGAGTCAAACTTATAATAGGCACAAATAAACAGTTGTACAAAAGTGTACTTATGGCTCTTTGAAAAGCAGAACACAGGCATACGTTATTTAAAATATTCAAACATTATAAGAAAGAGAAAAGGGTGTTTAAGGACAGCTAAGTAAGTAGGATAGATTATATTAGAAATTTCTAGGAGTCTTCAGTAAACTGAGTAATATAATTAGGAATGAGAAGGATGAAGGAGAGGTAAGTGATAGAATAGTGAGAAAAAAAGTAGAAAGGTAGCAATGATCTCAGAGATCAAGGGGTAGTGGGATGAGCTAAAATACATGGGTTCAGTCAGGGTTAAGGCAGGCATAGCCAGTGTTTAGTAAGGTGGAGTCTAAGTTTTGTTTGAAGAGGACAGGAGATAAAATAGAAGTTAGTTCAGTGGGCAATAAGTTCCAGTGTTTACCAATGGAGTTAGAAAACAGGGAGTCACCAGCAAGATTGTTGGATTTGGTAGCAGAGACTAGGAGTTTGTTAGAGGAGCAGAGAGCTCAGGTTAGAGTAAGGGTGAGGAGGTTAGAAAATGAAGGAGTGTTGTTTGGCAGATAAAAGATTTGTGGATGATGGGAAGTTGAGAAAGAAGCAACATGTTTTGTAATTCAAGCCAGTGAATTTGTTGTAGGTTCAGGCAGTGATGTGTTCTGAATTGATTACCAGTAACAAATCTAGCTATACTATTGTATGTAGTGGTCAGTTTAGTAAGATTAGTTTTCTTTAGGTTGGTGTAAATTGGTGAGGCATAGAGAAGAGTGGAGATGAGATGAGAGTGAGCCAAAGTAGCTTTGGCTGTTGGGGATAGGAATGTTTTAATTCTATAGAGGGAGCCCAGTTTTCTATGTACAGTTTTGATAGTGTTGTTTATGTGATAATCAAAGGTAAGATTGTTATCTATTGTCACACCTAGTAGTTTGGTAGAAGAGTCAGGTGTTATGAGAGTATTGTTAATAGAAGAGATAGAGAAGTCCAGTGAGGGGCATCTGGTAGTGGGTTTGAAAAGGAGGAGTTTTGTTTTTTTGGCATTAAGAAGTAGGCAGCGTTTTAAGAACCATGCTTCCACTAAATGGAATACATTTTGTGTAACATTTTGAAGCTCTGGTATGGTTTTGCAGAGCAGATGAGTGTGGAGTCATCTGCATATTGTATGCATGTAGCTTGGGGAATCGCTACTTGTAAGTCATTTATGAATAGGGAGAAAAGAAGGGGCCCAAGAATTGAGCCTTGTGGTACACCGAGGAGATTGGGAGAAGAGAGAGAGTTTATTTTCCCAGAGTACCGCTTGTTTCCTGTTAGAAAGATAGGAGGTGAACCATTGGATGGTATTTGGTTCAATAGCAAGTGATTCCAAGATCTTTAGGAGAAGAGGGTGATTGACCATGTCAAAAGCTTTAGATAGGTCGATGAAAAGTGCAGAAGAAAGGGTATTATTATTGCGTTTTGTTAATGAAATCAGTAAAGAAAGGAGAGCAGTAGTAGTACTATGAAAAGGCCTGAAGCCATGTTGACAATGAGATAGTATGTTATGTTTAGTTAAGTGGGACATTAGCTGTTTGTGAATACATTTTTCCATGATTTTTGCTAGTGGAGACAGGAGGGCAATGGGTCTATAATTAGAATATTCTGTAGAGTTTCCACCCTTGTGTAAGGGTATAATGTGTGAAATTTTCCAGATATCAGGGATGTTTCTTTCATTAATGGTTCTGTTAATAAGAATTGAAATTGATAGGCTATTTCTATGGCTGCTTTTGAAGAAATTCAGATGGAAGTTGATCTGATGGGGTACATGGCTTAAGATTTTGAATACATTTTAGGATAAAGGTAGTAGAGATGGGCTGAATAGTAAAGCTTGGTAAATTAGTGGTGGCATGTTGAGGAACATTAGAGTTATCAGATGAAAGGTGAGAGGCTAGTGAGTTTATAGTATCAGTGAAAAAGGAATTGAAGGTGTTTGCAGTTTCAAGGGAAGAAATTGTGTCAGATCCCAAGGGGGAGGGAGTGGAAGTTTGTCCAGGGTGAAGAAGTTTGTCCAAGGTTGCCCAGAATTTTGGGGATTGTTATGATTAGATTGCTGAAGGTTACTATAGTAGTGTTTTTTATCAGAAAGAATAGCTTTTTTGGTAATGTTTCTTAGTTGTTTAAAGGTTTGATGATCTAAGGGTAGCTTAGTAGTTCTCCAATGTTGCCAGAGTTTGTTTCTGAGTAATATTTTCTGTCTTGTTTCTTTTGATAGCCAGGGGGCTGGTTTAGTTTTTATTCTTATAGTACGCTTTGGAGCATGGGTATCTAAGATAGTTAAGAATTTGGTATTAAAGTAGTGAACTGCTTCATTTAGGGGAAGAGTTTTTAGTGGAGTCCAGTCGCATGCATTGAGTTCAGTTTTAAATAGAGTGGGGTTAAAATGTTTGATACTTCGTGCGTATGCTGCTCCGTCGGCCCATCATGTGTCAGCTGTAATATTTGGATAACTCCCCGGTGTTGACTATTACTTCCCCAATGCTGCATACATGGGCTGTAGGTGACCTCTCCATGGACAGAAATATTAAGTGTGTACCTGGAGTCTACCTTCCCTCTGGATGTCTGTTCCATGCTACAGGCCATTTTATACTATTTGCTGTCCTGTGAGTACATGACAGATTTTCCTGGTGTGCAATGTGGCACTCCATGTCCATGTACTGCACAGTCCCAAAGGGAGGACCAGCCGTATGAACACCCCACAATCACAGATGTGCATACATGGCCACACACACAAACACACACATGCACACACGCATCATACATGCATCTACCTCCTACCACTTCACCAGAGTGACCCTGCTGGCAAACTAACTAACCAACAGGATTCACACACGTGCACACACACACACACACACACACACACACACACACACACACACACACACACACACACACATACAGGTGAGGTTGCGCAATTATCGTGCACACAGTCCTCCAATTACCCATCTGCCAACATGCAGAACATATGGTACAGAACAGCATGCAGTTCAGTTATACTCACACCATGCTAGCAATGGTATACATGTGTATGATGCATGTGCTGTGATTAGGTGATGCCCCTTCCCCTGGATACCACTGCACCCATGTACACATTATTACTGTGCACCTGTTCTGCACCCTGCCATGTACTATGTACCACAATTCACAGGTGTCCAACCCATTGCAAAATGTGTAGTGCTGTGTCAGTTATGTTAGCTGTACCTCTCATAGCCCCTATGTGTTTCAGCAACACATACCTGGGATGCTATATGGACTGTTGTCATTGGTGAATGCCTGATGTCTGATTTACAGCTGTCAACATCAGTGGACTATGTATGGCCACTGCAGAAATGCTTACACTGACAACCATCAGAGCATACTTTGGCTATTGGGGTGTACACACCTTTATTGCTTTTACACAGACATCCATGGTCTGCCATGGGACTACAGCACTGCATATCTTAGCTGTACACAAGCCCGGTATGTAATATATGTCCTGTACTTTGACATGCAGTGTCTACAGATTGTGTTAGGTGTGTGGCTGCTGACCGCAATGCATACACACCATGTGGATATATGTGAGCACACCCTTATCATGATGGTTTATCACACCTCTTGTTGTGTGTACTACAGCAGTCATTGCTCATGGCAGGCGTATACCAGCCTGGGCCTTCTGCAATTGCCAGTGTATGTTCAGACTACCTTACACATGTCTCACTATTCTGCATGATTGCAAGATCTACTCATGTGCACATCCCATGGTGTTCACACAATGCCATCAGTAGTGCAGTGTGGGTATGGTTATGGCTGCCACAGGTCTTGGACCTGACTATATGCAGATAGAGCCATTGCTACCATCCTTAGGATCCCTGCTGCAGTGCACTGGTGTTTCATGCTGAGACCCCCCAGCATTTATGAAGATGCATGACAGGTAAGCCCTACACATATGTGTCAGCTTGCAGTGTCCCATACATTGAACACCACATGTTGCAGCTTAGACCCAGCTGATAATGTGGATTAATGTAATGCCGTATGCCATAGTGTATCTCAGCAGCAGTTGGCATTGCCCTACAGGTATGTACACTGGTGTTGCACTGTATATGACTGTTCTTCAGAACATGTCACTACTGTAGGCCATGTCTACCAACAGTATGTTACTCCCTGTGGACACACTCTGCAATGACAGGATGTTAGTTGTCATGCAGGTGTGTGACATACCCTTTCAAAGCCCCATCATATTCGCCCCTGTGAGACCATGCATTTCACAGCAACAATACATGCACACGTACATCATGCATTCAGGGAAAGTGTGTTAGATGTGTGCATGGAATATAGCATCACCATTACATGTCCGGTGTGTTGGCATGCATCTACATAAGACATACTCACCAGCTACAGGCTGCTGTCTTGCTGTTACCCTAGAGGGGCCTACATAAGTGGTGACAGATGCAATGTCAGTGGCCAAACCTGTGGCACTGCTACAGGCTGGGTGCAGTACTACCATACATCAACCATAAATTCCCACAATACTACCACATCTGGACATCTGTTTATCACTACAATGCAGCAACACAATGTTTGTATGACATAGCAGATATGTATGATCTACCTGTACCACTGCGGATATTTACACAACATTGGTCTACTGATGTGCCCTGTGTCCTTACCTGCACGATCCTCGGCTGGTGTGTGGGTGACACCCACCTCCACAAAGGGGTCCAGTAGTTGATGGTGTTCCAGATGGGCAGATGCCTTGAGGCTGGCCAAGAGCTCCTCCACACGTGTCAGAGGGAGATGGATGGCATCTCCGTGGTGAGGTGATCTCCCTGGATTGCAGCAGCACTCCGACAGACATTGCGAAGCAGGTTGCTGCAATGATGCCGGACCTGCTCATAACTGTGGTTATGCAAGCCGACATCATTGACCCTGTGGACTAGATTATTCCACAGGTGGTCCACTCCTGCTGGTCATGTGCTGTCCTGCCAAAGAGAATCTGGTAGTGCTTAACCAGGTGGTTGAGAATGACCTCATTATCCTCCGCTGAATACACAGGCAAACTGATGTGTGCCATCTTGCCTGAAAAACATGAGGATGGAAACAGGTCTGAGCAACTCATATGGCAAGGTTACCACAGTTCAGAATACACATCTCTGTCACTCCCCCACCATATCAGCTTCAACAGACTATACACACAACTCATTAGGTATGGCTACAGCTTAACTACCATTTGGACAGATTGTGTATTGTACCACACCTTCTGCTATGTGATTGTAGCGATATCCCCTATGTGGACACTAACGTTGCTGGCCTGTGACAGACTATTCACTTGCATGCCATTGTCAAGGCCACTATGGTTACATATATGCCAGTGGTATGGCTGCTCTGAGATTGCTGCACATCTGACAGTCTGTGTTATTGGGGGGTTCTACGCATGCTGCTGGACATGTACCAGGATTGTGTAGACTATTACTACCAACATATGTACTATGACAGTGACACAATAACATGTACATGTTCCATTGGCCAGCTGATCTACCTGTCCACACCCATCTGACCAGGATACCTGGCCACATTACATGTGTGTGCCAACCTGGGGCTTCCTCATGTACTGTTACAGCAATACCATCAGGTGGAACCACCCAGGGGATGTTGGACCCCCCTCAGGGCGCACACCAACATGTTCCTGTTCCCTGAGCTCAGGTCCATACCAGGCTCCACAGACACATGAGGGATGTGCTTCATCAGTTTGAGGCACCCAGTACACATTCACACTGCCAATATGCTCCTCCTGCTTAGCTACCAGACCTGGCATCTTCAGGACGTGGACTGCTGTTGTGAGTGGCAGTTGGTGGGAGCCTTGTTCCCATTGTGCCCATATTGGGGACCATGGGGCATCCACATCATGGACCACACACACCATCCATGGTGTTTACCCACCGCATGTGTCACAAACAACCCCTGTAAACTGTCCTCTATATCTACCAATCCTGACCACCTCCACGTGTGCATCTGCCATACTTCCTCATATTCCCATTGCATACTTCACAGGCGGAGGCATTGTGGTGCTAGGACGGGACTAACATGTGACATACCCATTCATGGTGCACACACTGCAAGCTGTAGATATCTGTGTGTATCGCTATGTGTGCTGATGCCTCACACATAACACACATCACTGTGGTAGTGATATAGGGGACATGTCTTTCCAGACATATTTGTTTGTGTGTGTGTGTTTGTACAGATGTAGATTTTTGCATATAGGTATATATCGATATATGTGTAGATATATGTGAATTCATATATATGTGCACATATATATGTCTACACATAGGTATATGTATATTTCTAGACATACATGCTGATATACATTTATCCTTATATATATTATATCTTTAACATATGTACATATATGCATACCTGTATGTGGGGTACATTCAGACATCAGCTCCACAATCTCATCACACCTTCCTGCACAGCTGCACTCTTCTGTCTTGCTACAACACAGACAGGTGCCTGACATTAGTGGGGTATATGTGGGACCTGTTTGTAGGTAACCCTATTATACACCTATGGCATTCCGGCATGCTACGTTACAGATTCACATGGATATCCAGCCAGTGGTGGTCCATGGCTCCCACATGTCCATCATACTGACATTACTTCCACCACTGGCTATTGGCCATGTCATATGCATAATCCCCATTACACAACACACACTATGATGGCTTACATCCTGTCTGTCAGTGCTGACCTGCACAGTTAACAGCTATGGCCCTCTACCCACAGGGACAAACACTATTGTCCATAGCAGTTGTTCAGCTGGCCATCATCACAACAACACCTGCTGGTATATATAACTCATTCCACATCATCTATTACATTACAATGGACCAGGTACTACATTCTAATACATGTACATATACTTCACATACCTGTTGTGGGAATGATGTATTAATGACTGGCAGTTGCGTAGATGGCTGCGTTTTCAGCTGTAATATTTCTGTGAGTTTTCTTTTTTTTTCCGCTTTTGTTTTAGCTTGCTTGCTTTCTCTATCCTGTAAATGGATTGAGCTGTTTGGAGTAGATTTCAGCCTGGCTTTAGTAGGTGATGCACTTAATGGTCTCTGCACCAATCAGTGTCCTACATTTGTTAACTACATGCAGCTTGCTGTGTAGTACTTCCAATTACCACTGTCATGGCAAGCACCTACTATAAATCCCTACATCATGCTGGCATGGTCGCTTTACCTTTCCTGTGTGATGGACATCCTTCCTGTGTGTGGGCATCAGTGTTACAGACAGCAGGTAGCAGTACCTCTTCCAGGGAATAGGCACACCTAGGCCAGCTACATATTTGTAGGAGGTTCCAGAACTATGGACAGAGTGTGAGTAGAGTTGTGTTATGCTTTGTATAGTACTGGTGTTACAGGGTGTGTGTGTACATACTAGTTTATCTTGGAATGCAGTCTATCTGCATAGCTGTCAACTGTGGGTCTATCCTGTTGGTGGCCCGAGGTGTGCCTATCATGTTTTGTCTGTCCACCACACAGGTCCTGTGTAAGATATTTCACTGGCAGTGTGTGTGTGTTGAGTGCTATCAGTACATGGCTACATCCATTTATGTTTCTAACCTCAATTCCCTGGCTCAGGGTATACTGCAGACTATCCTGTAACACCAGCAACTTGCTTAGTGTATGGCAAGAGTTTCCCACATATGGGCCTGTGTTCCAGCCTCTGTTCTCCACCTACATACCGAGCTTTGCACATATGACATGCTATCAGGGGTTGTTCTGTAGTGGGCTGTGTGCATATCACACTGCCATTGCTGCCATCAGTCCACTGCTGTTGTATCCCCACACATACAGTGGTGCTGGGGCCATATATGTGTGGGCTACACCAAAACAATACATGTGTGCCCTTATGCACTTCAGAGGCCAGTGTATGTAACAGTGGTATATGGGCCTGTAGTATTGAGTCTGGGGGGGTGCACCATAACTGACCTGGGCTGTTACAAAATGTGGGGTTATCAGGGGTGAGCTGCCTTAAGGTATCTCGATGTACAGTACCGTATACTTCACCTATATTTACATTACTCACATAAATTGGGTTAATGCAGGCCTACTGCCTCCTGCCATACAAGACTGTTCTGTTTGTCAGTGTGCTTGTGATGGTGTCAGTTATGCCTTGTTATATAACAGTTACATCCCATTTGGTCAACTGATGTCTTCAACACCTAGTGATTTTGTGCAGAGTATAGATAGAGGCTGCTGAACTATACACCTGCATTACATACTGTTGATTGTTTGGTATCCTATGGCCCAGTCTGTCTTTACTATTGTACAATTTGAAGGCATTGGCCTGGACAGCAACAGTTGTGAACCTTTCCAGACTACTGTATTAGTATAACTGTTTCACAGTTGCATTACTCTGTTTATATGGATGTCAGTGTCTGCACAGCTATATGACATGGCATATAAAACTGTAATATTACACGAATAAAGGTTTTTCATTTCTGAAAACCTGTGTGTGGTGTTTTTTCTATGACCTCTCTGTGGGTATATGTTGCAGGCAATGATTGTATTTGTATGTGTGGCCCATACAGTGTCCAGTTGTTCAGGTGTGAACTGTAGGCATAGTGGCTGTTTTATATTGTGTGCACCTCCTACGTATGTATCTTACTGTACATATCTCTGCGTGTGTCTGTGTATGCATATATGTGTCTGTGTATATGTATCTTGGGGATGCTGATAGCTTCTATATTTTACATTTTCTATGGGAGCCAGACTGTACTCCATGATATGTTACCAATACCAGCCTGACATCATACAGGTGGGTTGCAGTACTGTTTACATGTTGTGCACATGCCATGTCAGGTCCTGCTTATGGGATCTGTAACACTTGACAGTGTATTGCAGGCTGGACGTGTTTGGCTGTGGTGGGGAGGTATGTCTATTCGTGCATGATGTATATTGTTTGGGGCTTCTCAACCCCATTAACGGTACATGTGGACATATTTGTTTTTGTCAATTTACCATGCTATATACAGATGTGTGGCTCTATATATATATAAATATATATATATATATATATATATATATATATATATATATATAAATATCTATATCTATTGATATGTTGTATATGTTTAGATATTAATATATTTACTCATACACATACATTTACATGTTGGAATACATTTTCTGTACTGTTGAATGACTGGGCTGGTTGATATGTTTTGAATACGTCAGGGTTATGTATATGTGACATGGCTTAGTGGTAAATCACTTTGGCTATGGTGTGTGGGATCCTATGTTTGAGCCTAGCAGAGGCTGTTTATTTTGTTGCTGGGCAGAACAAGGGCCGTTGGATACAGAGTGGTTAAGGCACTTTTAAGCAGTTGTAAGCGGGTTTGCGCTGGTTTGCGCAGAGATAAGCACTGCTAACCTGCCGTTACATCTGCTTACAGAGAGTTAGCTTCAGATTTGCTTAACCAGTGTAGGCATTGCTTACCACCGCACAAATGGGCTTAAACCCACTTACTCGTTCTTACATATGCTTGCTATTGCTTATTTGTGCTTAAACCTGCGTACTAGTGCCTTATTCATTCTGACACTGACACTTCACATGTGCATTTCTTGCAGTACTCCAGTTCATAAATGCAACAGAAATATTAGTTATAACGTGCTTTGCCATGTAAAATAGACTGTACTGCAGTGGGACTCAAACCGGGAATGCCTGCTCATTAGGCGAATGCTCTTCCCACTACACAATTGCTGTGCTGCTTCATTTGCCTATATCTTCCTTGTTATCCTCTTCAGCTTTTTCAGCAGCTTTAGCCGTATCTAAGATATGGGCACACCCGCGCACCTATGGGTAGCTTTAATCAGATTTTTAAAAGAAAACAAACGGGTTTCTACATTTTATTTTTATGTATTGTTACTGTTGTACACATAGGTGACTGTTGTTGGGGATACTATGGCCGGTCTCGCTCATTCCTTACCTCTTTCTCCTGTTCTGCATTGCAGGGGTATGTTTATTCTGAGAGCTCTGCTCTCAGACACACACCCTTGCACTTGTTTACGCTCTGTGTAAGCCTAGGAGCTCGAGCAGCGAGCCTTTTTTTATGCATGGTGCGCTGCTGTCCTGCTCCTAAATGGGTGCTTCTGTGTAGGACTAAGCTAGTCCTGCATGGAAGTTTAGTAAATCTGGGGGACTGTGATAATCTGTGAAAAGTAAAATAACCCTAAAACATTGCAGTGGATTTCGTTGACATTTATTCTGTAGTGGTGAGATCAGATATGTTGTGCTAAATCCTTACCATCTTTTATGGCATTAAAAGTTGAATAAAATTTACTGATATAAATTAACATGAGCACTGGAATCGCTTAACCACACCACTGTGATTTAAGCCCAGCCTGAGGCAGCTTTGTTCACACAACACTTTCCCATATTAACTATTACTCTACTTTCTATGTGGCTTCCTGTTCTGTGCATTGTATAAAGTAATGGATGTAAATCCACGTAAAAAGCTTTCTTGCCAACATGAAAAGAGACAAAGATGAACCATGGATTAGTGTTTAAGCATAGTAACTGTACATTTGTTCAAGTCCATCTTCATCTACAGAACATGCTGTGAAAAGTGGGCTACTTCTCTTTGGGAAGTATAACCCTTAAATATGTTATGTTAAGTAAGAAGATGTTGAAGGACTTTGCTCCTCATTTCAACCAGGACATCTTTTTATGATTCATTTTCTAATTTCAAAAAAAAAATGGTCTGACAATCAAGAAAGACTCAAATAAGCATTGCATATTGAAATGATCGCATAATGAAATCTCAGTATGACACAATACTTGCTGACATTCATTTTCTTTTCAAATAGATTCATACATTAAACCAATCAACTTTTCTTCAATGTATCTAATGAGCCATAGTCTAACTGTAAAAGCTCCTTACCAGGGTATAAATACTAAATTTGCAGTGCATTAGTCACTTCCCTGCTCTGCTGATGCTATTGACTTAGTATTGTTATATATTTATATTTATCTATCTCTCCTCTCTCTCTCTCTCTCTCTATATATATATATATATATATATATATATATATATATATATATATATGTGTGTGTGTGTGTGTGTGTGTGTGTGTGTGTTATTGTTGTTTTATAACATGACTGGATTTACCCTTGTCTTTGCTATTGGTTTGACATAATTCACACACAAAATTATCAAACAAAAACAGTATCTAATCACTATCAAGCATGACTATAACAAAAACAGCATAATTACATAATCAAACTCAAGAATATAAGCCAAATAATCAAACAAAAAATACCTAAATATACATATTCTTTTAAAGAAAATACAAAACAAAACAAACCTATAATAGATACACGTGTGTAGCATATGGGCTTTTTAACACAGTACCTTACTCATGTCAAATGACAAATCTCTCTTACTCCCCCCACATGTGGGCTTTGCCCCCCACAGTGCCTAAACTTTTATATGCTAGCTGCATAACAGCATAACCACCATGAATGGAATATATAGAAACAGCATAAGGTTACAGACCTACATCCCATTTTAGGTGAAACATTCAGCAAAGTACAATAATGTACAGACACAATAATACCTACATTCCACTATATAAGTTTGATGAAGCTATTTTTTATTAAGTAATATATCAACAATACAGTAAGCTTGTATTTACATTTCCAAATCTCAACAATTCCTGTGACATTCGAAAACAGACTTGTCAACAGCTGTGAAGCAGAAGGCGTTCTTTACCAAATATGAAGCTTTAGTAGATACCTTAACAATGGTAGCAACAATACACAGGAATTCCCACTGTTATGTGTGTTTTCTTACAGAGTTTAGAATATGTGGGAAAATAATATATCTTTCTTGCTTTCATCTGAAAACCTGTAGCCATCTCCTTGCGCCTTTCCTACCTGAATGTTCCTAGATTCCACAAAGGAGACTGCTCTATAACCTACATTCCCATTCAACTCTTTGCAGTCACATAATGGCTAGTCACTACCTGTTTAGATATTCTATCTTACACTTTAATAAATAATCACCTAGTTCAACAGCTGATGCTGTTTGATTAAATGACTAGGTAGTGGTCTTCTTGCAGTCCTTACCACTTCAAACTGATAGGCCTTATACGATCTGCCTTACTAAACTATTTTTGATTACTTAAAATAAGCACAGATCCCAAATGCTGACAGTTGTCAAGTCATCTGTATATATTTGATTACAGATCAACAGGTGTGCGAGGCAATATCACACAAATTCATAGTTTAACTAAGTATTCTGCAGTCTCACCTATTTCATCCCCTTTTGGTCTATTAACATGTTAATCAATTAAAATGCACACATTTCTGATTCAACATACACTTTAACCAAAAGGAAAACAATTCCAAATGACATAACCTGAGAGTTCTAGTCTCTCTTTGTTTTTAAAACCACTTACTTCATACATATCATTATCCATTTTCCTCTAATTGTTTTCAGATATCTTGTTAATCTGTGACCAATACTCTAGTTTACTCCTTATAGTACTGACTTAAACATGATCGGGAACATAAGGACTCCTTTTTGTCACATAGAATAGTTCCCATATTTTTTCCTGGTCACCACAAGTGATCTGTCTGTGACATCAGTAGGACTTGTTGGCAGGACATATTTGTGTCCCAGAGACTCTCCCTTTTGTGGATTAGACTCCATCTCCATGTATGGATAACTGGATGGGGGACAGAAAATGCACCCCTAGGATTCCACCTATGTCCCTGCTGGACAGTGGCATAGGGTGCTAACTTGTTCGAACATGGACTAAATTCTTGGCTAGGCTAGTAAGGGCCTCAGGGCCAATAGCCTAGTAACTTCCTATGATCCTATGTTTTCTCTGAGCTGAATTCCAAGAAGTGGGACAGTGCTGTAGAAGGGCAATGCTGAAAATCTATCACAGCATTAAATTAACATGTACACCAGCACCTGTTTACAATATAAACCAACCTACTGGAGAAGTGCAGAAGCATTATGGCAACAAAGACTTCAACCAGAAGTACAAATCTTACAACTCCGCTGTTTGAAACTCACATTTCCTAGTAGAACCATAATAACACACAAAATGATGAAACACTGAAGGTAATAGAACATCTCCGTGAATAAGTAAGTATACACAACCACAAAGGACAGTGCTGTAATGTGCTGTGTAGACATGGATTATATACTATACTAATAAATGAAATCCAGCAGATATCTGTCAGTTGACAGATACGGTCAGTGAGAATCTCTTATCCGTGTGAGTACCATCCTATAAGTTTTAATTATACTTATCATACCCATACCTCTCAACTCTACAGATTTTCACAGAATGTCCAGATTTTTGCCTCATGTGTTTGGCCCATTTTTCATAAAATTGTGGTTTTCTGGCAAATTAGTGTTAAATCATTAAAGACTCAAGTTAGAAAATAATGACCGACATTTGAGTTACAGATTTCATACCCTTCAGAAAATTCATGCTAATGCAAAACTTGTTATTCTATCAGCTTTCTAAGTTTGTAAGAGCAATATTTAAAAATTGTCGCTATTTTTGGGCCTTTGTCCCTCTTTTACTTATGGCTTTGTCCAGGTTGAGAGGTTTGATCATACCCATGTTACTGATATACTGTAGTAATGTCCCCTTAATATATGAGTGTAACAGCCTATATATGCAAAACACACCATTGCTGGCTTACTGTGTCAGAACCATGGTACACCAGACTTACTACTAATGGCATTGAAAGATCATGGGGTTTCAGAGGACTTCATGTTAATGACGCACACAGTGTACACATGACATATCACAATTAATTTCAGCATGGAAAATACATTCAAGGCTTTCAGAGATACTTATTAGAAGCTTTTCATTTTGTTCACTATGCGTCTTTGAAAACCATAGCTATTACTAACAATTTGAGAAAGTATTAAAAATTAACCAATATCTATGGGTTTCTATTACATTATCAAAAAACATGTTCATCGAGTACGTATTCATTGACCAATAAACAGCGAAAACACTAATCCCTGAATGGCCACTTCAGCAAATGTTTTCCCAGGAGAAAAAACTGCTTGGCCATCATCAGGGATTTACCCTTTTCCCCACTGTAGTGCAATCTCGGAGTTGGTATATTTAGTTGGGGGAGTGGAGCACAGTCCCCCACTTTGTAGGGTTTGAAAGTTTGTTTTGTTTGTGTTTGGCCAAGCGATTTTTTTTCCCTGGGAAACAATTTACTGAAGTGGGCATTCGGTGATTAGTGTTTTCACTGTTTATTGGTCGATGAATATGTGCTCGATGAACACACTTTTCAATAAAGTAATGTTTGTTTGTGTCTTTCGGCTTTTCCCGGTTAGGGGTGGCCACAGCGGAACTCCAGTCCGCTAATGATTGGCAGTTGATTTTTACGTACCGGCTTGCCAGGCCTGACGCACAACCTTCAATGAAGGTACGCCCATTCACGCATGTCTCCACGCAGAAGACGCTCTAGCTGAGAATCGAACCGGACAGCGTCTTACTGTGAGGTGACAACGCTTGACCCAATATCTATAAAGAGGAGTATGTCCTATTCAATGTCCACTTTGATTTGTTCATGTTGAAATTACTAAATTTTATAGGCTTCTTGTAAACATAAAATATGCTTCATAGCTTCTCAGGACACCTACAAGACAAAAAATGAAATAACTGCATTTTAATATGTTACCTAAATGTATCTAAACAAGAGTAGGAAATCCAATGACTACATCAAAATATTCATAGTAGTATTCCAACTTGGTGTCTAATGTTGTTCAACTCAAGTCAGATGCTTATGGTAACTCTCAGTCAGCTGTGCTAAAGTACAAGAATAAATCCCTTACTATGACCCAGTTAACTTCAGTTTGATTAGAAGCTCCAGCTCCAAGTGGAGCTGGCAGGGGAAGGGAGGAATGTTGAGGGCTTGTCTATTCACCTGTCTTCAGGAGGTTGAAGCTGGGGGCAACATGCTGATGAGAGGGGAACCACTTTGTTTAGTCACAGTGGAGACCAGAAATAAGTAGCCAGGCCAGGCATACAGGTAGGTATGGGAGGCATCGTTGCCCTCAGACTTGGAGCTTAGATGCTTCTGTGCCATGACTCATTGCAGGTAGTGCCCTGTAAGTATGATCCTAGCATGTAAATTGTGGTAGGGCTGTAACACAAAGTAAAAGGCATCCTTGTCATATGCGCATGGCAGTTCACCAGTAAGGAAGGCAGGTAGCCCCAGACCAGTGGAACAAAACTGACCATAAGGAGTAAATTCACAGACAAAGGAGTTGGAGGGACTAACAGTGAAATACTGTGCCATTAAAGAAGAACAAGAAGTAACCTATCCTGCACTGATGGCATAGAGAAACAAAACTCTGACAATGCTCCAGGTAACTCAAGTTCATTTAAAACAAAACACAAGATGTGGCAAACGTGAAGACGTGAAATTTTATTATTTCAACCTGAGTCTCAGAATAGGTTTCATATTCTCCTTTGAAGGCTACTGCCAAGGTGCTAGAGGTTTTATTAAACTTTTTCTGATTTGGTGTTTGGATCCTGGTCCTTTTCATTTTGTTGTTATTCATCAACTCAAGTTCATTTACTTGCTCAGGTGTTTTACAGTGCAAACAGGGAGAATGGGGTGCCCATTCTGGGTGGGGAACACCTTTTCTGTCATGCCTCTGTTGTTGATCACTGGTGAAGACTCAGGGGTAGTGTTGGCTACAAGGGAGGCAGTGTTTTTCATTTCTTGAATGAGGAGGCATGGATAATACACTGCAAGCTGCATTTTAAGCTACCCTCTTAGATGTCACAGCTATATGTGTGGGTTGAGATTAGGCACTGAAGGAGAAACCACTGTCTCAGCAGTAATATAATGTTGGCCCAGGATCTCTTGATCTCCTCATCTACCCTGATCATTAGATGTAGTTTATCCAGAGGTGGCTAATGTGGGCTTGGTAGACTCAAAAAACCTTGTGGATGAGGAAGGGCATCAGCTGATAATAAGGTTATGAGGATCCAAAAAAAAAAAATATATATATATATATATATATATATATATATATATATATATATATATATAAAACAGGTAACCAGGTAACCTTCTACATATGAAATTAAAAAAAAAAAAAGATGCCCATGATTTTATCTCATATATGTTTGCCCCATCCTTTATATTTTTGTTTTTCTGGTAAACCAACAACCAGCTGAGGATTATATTCATTCAGTAATGCCAGTCATTAGAGTTTCATATCTCTTACTGTTCAGAAAATGCATGTTAATGCAAAACATGTTATTCTGTTAACATTTAAATGAATTACAACAATATTAAAAAAAAGCTACCTGATTTTAGACTTTTGTTTGCCCATTATTTTTTACTTTGTCCCTGTTTCTTGAGCAATGACATTAAAAGCTATACTCTTACATCTGTCACTGCCACTACTGTAGTCATGAAGTATATGTTTTATCAAATGTTAGATATCTACATTAGAGTAAGTGCAGCATGTAGCAGATGTGACTTAATCCTCCCTTCCTCCATAGTTACTCTAACCTTTGCTCTAATTCCTTCTTTTGCATGCTCCTCAAACCCTTGTCCACAGTCTTTACACAATCCATAGCATATCACATATCCTCCTGCCTTGGTTTGCTTCTGGTCCCTTAAATCATTTTACCCTTTTTCCCAGCTTAGCCTAATCTAACCTGCTGAAATACAACAGAATCTTGTTTGGTTTTGATTCTTGTCCCTCTCTCCATACTTTAAACTACTTCATTTGCACATCTGTGACTCTCAATATATATAATAGAATGATTTCCAAAATTCTATCATTTTTCATCTACTCCTGCACCAGGTGAATAAGCATATAACGGTCAAAGACATCTTCCTTTCTGATTCATAGATAAAGATATCTCATTCTGCTCCTATCAGGTTTAACTACAATGAAATTTCCTTCAACCACAATCCTTAAGTCTATTCCCACATTTTTTAAGGACATTTTTACTAATTTAATATATTTACAATACATACTCAGAAAGGAAGAAATTCATTTTCACGTATTGCTATACAATGATAGGAATACATTGAATCATCAATGGAATCTTATACAATTAACACACTAAGAATACTGATATTTCAATATCAACCTTTCAAGGTTATCCCAGCAACTAAAGGTTTTACTATGATTTAAAGATCTTATTCTGCTCACCTCTTTTTCAGTTTTATATAGTATTTTTGCTAAATTAAAAAAATTCTTTGAATGTAGGAACTTCGTTTGATTTCAGTTTTTTTTTTGTAATAACTCTTTTTAGCAACTGTCAAGAGAGTAAAACAAGTTTATGTTCCTTTGCTTTTACAGATATAGGAAGTGGAACAAATTTTAGTATTACTGATCTAGTTAAAGAACAATCATCAGATATAACCCCTTAAAAAATGTACTTATCTCTTCCCAATATACATTTAATTTTTCACAGTCCATAAACATGTGTGTTCAATCAGCTTTTACATCTTTACTTCATCTTCAATAAACTGAATAAGTCATTTTACTAAACTTAGAGATTTTATATGGAATAACAAACATTCTCTCTGTATATGTTTTCACATAAAACCTTTCCAGTATAAACTTGAATAAGTTTGACTAACTGATTTAAGTATCAATGCCGTATTCTTACCATCTATTGAGTCACTCAGTCTGCCACTATATAAAAAGTTCCTGAATTTTGCATCAAAGTTATTATTATTATTATTATTATTATTATTATTATTATTATTATTTATAATTAACCTATACAGCTTGGACAAGCTTACTTTGTATGTCAAGCAACCTTTGATAACAGCATTCATATATTCATATAATGGAGAAATAATGTTCTGTTCCTCTTCACTCATATTATCCACAAATTCATTTCATTTGTTACTGGTGGATAATATTAACTGGTTAGCTGATTTATCCAACTTATATTATTTCAATAAAATTTGTGGAGACTTAGCTTTTCTTTTTTACTACAATCAGACCATAATACTAATCCATTCATTTCTAGTAAATTCATTTTAACATTGTTCTGAGTTTCCTTAAATCTAGAGGTATGTGCAGTAAAAAAACACAAAATGTTCCATTTTGATATTAATGGAGTTTTAAAAACACATTCCTTGACTGTTTTAAGAATTGATTTCATATATGCAAAGCCTAAAGATTAAATGAATTTCCTTCTAAGGTAAATTTTGTTAACCAGATGAAAGGTTTATTACATTTTTTTCTAATTTATCATCTTTAATTAACTTATAAGAATTTAGTGTAATCTGCTTGTGAGTGGTTTTCCATTGACTAGTGTAGGTTGAGTCTACCAGAGTATAATAGAGTTAAAATTTGCAGCAATAGAATAAGATTCTACACTTGGGAAGCTAATACCACCATACTCCCATAATCTTATATGATTTCTATAACCAATTCTCGGCTTTTTAGGATACTATACAAATTAAGTTAATGTTTTTTCCATTTTCTTTAGAGGTTTTTTGACTAGTATTAAAGCAATTGAATGCAATATGTGTGTATATATATATATATATATATATATATATATATATATATATATATATAAAATTTTGGGTAATATAATAAATTAATAAGCACTAACCTATCCTCAAAAGTAAAAAAAAATCATTCCATTTTTTAATAAGAAGTAACATTTCCTCAATTACGTTTGCAAAATTTTTATTAATAATCTTACTCACACCTGGATAGATTTTTATTACTAAATATTTTAATTATTTTCCTTCCTGATTATATTTATATTTGTTCTTAAACTTATTATGTAGTAATTGATTTACCACTAAAGTGTCATTCTTATTGCTATTAAATCTCATCAGCGATACTTGTTGTAGCTTTTCAATTTCCTCATCTATTTCTTTGATTTAATAATTGAAATATCTTATTGTTTGTAAAATATTATGCACCTTTATTTAAATTGAATCCTTGAGAAATGTAAGATCTAATTTTAATATGTGTTTTGGAGTCTCTATACAGTTTTTTTAAATATTCCAATAAACTGTTCTGGAAATGCAAAAGCTTCTAAAGTTTTAAACAAGTAGTTTCAATTTACAGAATCAAAAGCTCTCTTTATATCTAAGCCAGTTAGGGCCAATTTCTTGTTCATTACATATTCTAAATTTAAGATCATTACTACCTCTTTTATATTGTCATACATTAATCTACTGACTATAAATCCTGTTTGATGTTTATTAATGTAGCTACTATATCTTTTAATATGGCAAAAAATGAAAGTAAATATTTTATAGTCTACATTTAATAATGAAATAGGTCTATCTAAGGAGACTAACTTATTATCCTTTCCTTGTTTAAATATAGGAGAGATTACAAAAAAATCCATGAGGGAGGAATTATTTTGTTACCCTGATTTATCCTGAAAACCGCAGAAAGAAATTCTAAAATATTTAACAGAAGCAGACTATATAATTCGATACTTAAACCACCTACCAGTGGAACTTTACCATTTTTACCTTTTTTTAAAGCTTCTTTAACTTCTACCAGGGTAATAGGCTTATTCAGCTGAGATGTTTGTTGGTCATTTAGTTTACAAGTGATGTTTTTCTTTACATAATTGTCAGTTTTGTAATCATGAGCATTATTAGTTTTATCTTTACTGAGATCCTCATGGATTTTGTTTTAAATATTAACATCTTACTTATATTGTCTAATCCGTGTAGATTTTTTGAAATCATCACATAACTATGCACTTTTATTTTTTCTAAAGTTATCTCCATTTTATGTTTTAAAATTGTTTGATATTTTGTCATTAATGTTTTAATGATGTCTGCATTATTTAGTTTGTTTGTTGTTCAAACCTCAATGTGTGCATTTTATTTTGTATTTCTAACAATTCTTATCCAATTCTTTCATTTTATTACTAGACCATTTTCCCTTATTTGTAAGGAGTTCCATAGTATGACTTTACTTACCTGATCATTATCAGTCAAAGATAAAAAATCCTCATTTTTTTCCGTAAGATAAATTTTAAAATATTTTAATTTTATCATATATACTAGTATTCTATAAATAATCTGAAATGTCCTTACATCCATTACTATTTTTATACTTAGTGCATTATGATCAGATGCAGAAGAAGTAATCGTTTTAAAATAATTCACTTAAGTCAATTTATAGAGGCATAAATCCTATCAATTCTAGTGAGTGTCCCATGTGCATAAGAATAATTAGTGAAGAACAATGACTCATGTTCTGCTTTTTCTCATAAATCAACTAAATTATTACTATCCATCCATCTATTTAGTGCTTTAGCTGATGCCAGTATTTTAGCTTTCTTCTGTTTATTTGTATCTTTTATACTAGATATGTAGTTAAAATCAATAAACTACCTTTCTAATGCCTTTATATTAAGTTTAAGTTATCTTTAGCTACTTTTGCACCTATTCCAGGGATCCATTAAAAATTAGCTAATGTATAGAGTTTACCATTATATTTAATTATTGAAATGTATATAGTAATTTAGAATCATTAAAGGATTCCATAACCTTAGGCATTACCGTGGATTTTCTCCAAAGTATAGCAGTTCCTCTCCTCTTTTTGTTAAAAGAAGCAGCTGATAACATTTCTTAACCAAAGCTATTTAAATATTGTATATATTTATCTGTGAAGTGAGTCTCTTGCAGAAATATAATGTCTCCTCTATTTAATTTTAGATATCTCATTAATGATTTCCTTTTGTTGCCATTGTTTAGGTCATTTGCATTAATAGATAATAGATTGGAACTATGAATACTGTGAATTTAACAAAGATTTATTTTAAAAGATAATATGACAAATCTATCTGACATATTAATTTAATTATATATAAGAATCTAGTGTATTCCTCTGACACTATATTGATGTTCCAGATTTGAATTCTTCCTTTCTACAAACTAAACAACTAAAATTCAAAAATAAAAACAAAGACAGGTCTACAATTACAACTCTATACAACCCTAATAAAACACAACCTACCATGGATACCAAAGTTCCTAGTCTACCTATTGAATAGTCAGACTACTAAAGTATCACTCTATCGAGCAACACCTAAATTTTATCCAAAAAAAAAATAACCAAAAGCTAGTGTTACATACAAATAATTAATATAATATTATATATTGGTCAAAATAAGATATTATTGATTTAGCTATATATATTTGCCATTTAATATTAACCCCCCACATACAAAACTTAACATCAGTTACAAAGTGTTCAACTTAAATCCCATTCTCCTTTCTAGGATTCAAACATATTGAAAGAAATCTGCTATATTTTCTATTAATAAATGTACTAATTCAATAAAAAAATCCTGCTGTTTCAATTTGATTTATAAATGAGTTATTTCAGGTAGTCTTAGTGAATCTAACATTCAGCATGTAAAAAGCTTCAAAGTTCACATTACCAAGTGCCAAATTTAGCTTCCATATTATTTTGAAATGCTTCATATGATTTTCTATGTAAAGTACATGAGATCTTGTACATTCACATTTCTGTTACATACAGGTCCATGCCATAGGCATCTTTCTTAAAAGCAGTTTGCTATATAAATATATTTATTGCCTTATTTTCCCACTAGTATTCTAACTTATTTTATAGATCTTTTCTTTCTAAAATCTCCCATCAACGAGCTATTTAATCATCAGTTCTCTGTTAACTATTATAGTATGTACATAATTCTTAATTTACTGATACTGCTCTTTTATTAATCTGACATAGTAGATATTGCATTCCTTGTCTATATGCATATTCATAAGATGTTTACTCTAATTAATTTTAATATTACAAGCAATCTTGACTATATATAAAAGAATTCCTGCTTATTTAATTTGAATACATTGTGTTTAGCTATTGTGAACTGCTGTTCTAATCTAAGCTTTGCATGTGGGCATCAGGATTGTGCTACAGTATGTGAAAATGACAACTCAGAGCACACAGCAGCTGCTATTTTCCTCTGTTAAGTTTGCCATCGTTCTTAGTTCTTTTAAGTTGTTCTACTCTTTAACAAACATCTAACTTTACTTCCTTCGATTAATATGTACAGTTAATATATATAAAGTTAATAACATAGCAGCATAAGCTGTTAACATGTAAACTGTTAGCAAATTACATTACTATATATTTTATATGTTATATGTTATAACATTACTATAGCTTTTGTCTTACCAATTCTTTACTTCTAAGAAAGAAAAGTATTATTTTGAATAGACTTTTTGCATATATAATTGAGAAAAGAAAATAAATAGAATGTTCTTTTTTTTCTTTCACAGACAACAGTGATGAACTTTGACCTAAATTTTCTTCAGCACAGTTCAAGGTGGGAACATTGTACCAATCTGAAGAAATGGAACATTCTTTTCTTCTCAAGCCTTTTCTATCATGTCAGTTGTTTCATAAACAACCTTTGAAAGGAATGTCTTACACAGGAACAAGGAAAGCAAAATCACCAGCACTTTAGCACTTCCAATTAGCATATTACTTAGATCTTTCATTCAGTTAACTCGGCAATGCACGTACTAAGTGATGTTGAATAAATAACATAAAATGTCTAACTTATATAACTTTAAAGTTACCAACTCTTTTCCTTATAGTATAATGAAATTTTCTTACATAAAGTATTTGTTTAACATTTAGAAACACACTAATAGGTTTAGTTAGATGAAATATATTACATATTTCACTGTAAATATAGTAAAACAGTAAAACTAACTTTTTATATTCCTCATCACGAAAAAATGCTTTAGCTTAAAATATAAACACATACTTTCATATGTTTTGAGGCTTAAAGTCCAGTAGAAACCTTTAATTAAAAGGCAAAGTTATTGCTTCAGAAAATAATAGTCCAGCAATCAGTGAATAAGAGTAATTTGTTTTTTTAGGCTTTTTAGTTTTAAAAGCAGTTTTCCGAGAATTTGGTTCATGCTGTCTCTTCAGAGATATACTGTTCCACTCCATTTCTTCAGTATTAAATATTGTATTACTGTTAACAAAAGTGGATGCCTCCTCCAGTGTGTTAAATATTTTAGTTTCTTCAGAAAATAATAATTTGATCTTTGCAGGAAACACCAAAGTGGCTTTAATATTGTTTTTTCTAAGTTCCTTGTTTAATGGTAAAAAGGATTTTTTTACTCATTACTTTACAGGAATAGTTATTGCCAAATCTGACTACATGTTCTCCTATTTTAATAGGTGGACTGGACCATGCTGCTTTTAGTATTTGCAAGGATAAAGTCTGGATGATAATTTGACTATGTGGGCAATGGAAATGTTTTAGATTAAGTAAGCTCTGCATAGTGGCATGCACTCAAGCACAAACACAGAAACTTTTGTGGCATGCAAATTACAGCATAAGTAGATGTATTATATTCTAATAAAGGAAATCAGCATTGTGAAGTGATTTAACAAGCTGTAAAGTAACTGTGTAGACTCTGTGCTGGTGTTGACCATGTATGGGAAAGTTACTGAGTGCAACCATGCAAAAGAATCGACACAGAAACTAGAGCAAGTAATTGTGCATATATTTGTACAGAACAGACCCTAACATGTAACCCCACACACATTATGACATTCTCAGACATGTTGGATGCTAGAAAATTATATTGAAAATAGCAACAATTCCTTATTAAATGACGATATAAGTGCCACTTGCACTCCCACCCGCAAATGAACAATGTAATCATAACTAATGTAGACAACTAAAAGGGTAACCCCCATGAATCATAGAATTCCAAACCTGACTTCCTCTGGGCAGATATATACACCTGAGTAATACCCTTCCTTGACTGTACAATGCTGGGCTCCCCTTCAGCTTATCTGCCTACATGGTTGACATCCATGTAGATTCAGGGCTGTCAACATGGTGAAGAAGCAGATGAGGTCAAAACTCATTAGAATTGCTGAATCCCAAAAAAATTGTGACTGTGTAGAGATGTTCACTTTGTGTAGGCACTTCCACAGTGTGGTGTTAAATGCATGGCAACAGTGAATTATGACATCAGGGGGATGTCTCAGGTTACACTTACAGAGGTGTACATGTAGGTCTGTGAAGTGTAAAAGTGCATGTAAACAGTGCACAGTACACACGTTCAGTGTCATCCCCTTTATTTGTTAAAATGTACAGTATCTATCTGCATTACATTAACATTTATTTTTTAATCTTCATCCTTGTTCGCAAGATGCAGTGCTTAGTGCAACCACAGGAAACGGAGTAATGAATGGTAGGATTCACTGGGTCCCTATTAAATGAATGGAAGTTAAAAATCCTGAATGATCACATAAGAGAAAATGCTGCAACTCAAAAAGGTTATTGTGGGGGGCTGTGCCCCCTACACCCCCTGCTAAATATATATTCCAACTCTGAGATCATAATACAGTGATGAAAGGGCAAATATCCTAATCTTCACTGTACTGCGATGAAAAAAAAAACAACTTCGAGTTGCAGCATTTTTGCTCATGTGAGCGCTTGGGATTTGTAACTTTCGTTCATTTAATAAGGACCCAGTTTCACAGTGCTTCTCACATAACTATTCCTGTGGCAGCATGTGTATGCGTAGAGCTAGAGTATAGAAGGTCTTGCGTTCTACTACAGGGTCTGCAACCTTCCCTCTACTATTTGAACAGCATATTTTCGCTATATCAATGGCATAGACAAAAGTAATCAGTTCTTTTGTGTTCACCTTATTTCAGCATTGGTGCATGAAGCGGCATGTAGGTGTGCTTAGCGGTGCATAGGTGTGCACAGCAGAGCATAGTCATACATTGTGCATTAATGGACACTAAGAGAGTTTATATATTCAATAAAGTCACAGATGTTTTTCATAGCTACTAATTACAACATAAGCAGGTGATTTTATTATGGTGGAGCTATTCAACAAGCTATAAAGCATCCACGTATCCTACATTCTGTTTTTTCTTGCATACTTCCATATCTTTGGAGTTGACACAAGGAAATTCTAGGCCTGAAATTAAATTCTCTCATCTGCTGCATTTGCAAGGTTTGTCCTGAACTCAGAATGTATTCTGCAATAATCTTGTCTATCTAATATATATCTTTATATATCTTAACTTGGTGCAGTAACAAAGTAAATAGTGGTGGATTTGTACAGAAAGTACCTTAATATGTGACAACAGACAGTTATTTTACTCATATGTGTCTATTACTAAGGTTTTCTTTCTTTTTCCTCTCCTTTTTATTGCCTTTTTTGCATGATGTGCCGCATAGGGCAAATAGTGTAGGCAGGTAAGGGCTGTGTTTATCGGGTTTGTGTGAAGCACAGCAGACACCTATGAAGTAGATGGCCAAAAATAATAACTGGATACATTCAATTAATGCTCTTGGTCACCATGAAAGCCTGTCCTGGAGTACAAATTGTACTGGGTTCTAGTACACAGTGTGCAGCCTTTGTTTTACTGCTGTGACATTGCAGTTTACAGCAGTGAAGTGCAACATAGACATCTGTTTCCTCAGCATTCTTGCAGTAACAGGTATAAGTGTACGACAGGCATAGACATGGTCCCAGGTTTGAATACACTATATGCCATATAGTATTATTTTTACTGATGTTAACAATGTGTCTTGTGTTTGCACACTGCTTACCAACACACAAACAGGTGTAACTCACAATCTGCTGCTCATTCCACTGTGGAACTGTATATATGATGCTTTCTTATCAGTGTTTATTGTCCATTTCCTTTGTATAACATAAAACTACATGTAGAAACATTACAAATTCAGGGCACATTCTAAGTATATGTCATATATTCATAATACATACCTGTGTTGCCCCCCCCCCCCAACCAGTACAACCCAGGGGACTCAATATTTTATACATATATATATATATATATATATATATATATATATATATATATATCAACCACACTAGAAAGTGTAATATATAATGTTGTGTGCTCCTTCATGGACAGGGCCAGTTGGTGGTTCTGACTATCTTGTTCTACTAAACCCAAACATTCAACTATGCTCAATAATGGTACTTTTGTTTTTACACAGCTAGGCTTCTACACACCTAGGACACACTCTACACTTAGGCTACTGGCCTCATATGAATCTATGAATCTATGCGTCTATGCAGGCCTCCCAAGCTGTTGTCCCCCACATAGCTTGCTGATGTCATCTACCATAAGTTAACCTGCAGCAATGTAAAAGTCAGACTTGTGGCATGGTGCTTACATAAAGTATTGAGCTCTATAGTCTGTATACTTAGGTTGAGCTACTGTTCTCACTACAGTCAACTGTGTGTGTGTGTGTGTGTGTGTGTGTGTGTGTGTGTGTGTGTGTGTGTGTGTGTGTGTGTGTGTGTGTGTGTGTGTGTGTGTGTGTGTGTGTGTGTGTGTGTGTGTGTGTGTGTGTGTGTGTGTGTGTGTGTGTGTGTGTGTGTGTATTCAGCTGGAGCAGCAAGTCTGCATCCTGCAGTTACCACCCCAGTCTCATAAATTGGCAGTATTTTGATACTTGCACCTGCCTGCACATCCATTTCAGGAACCCCTCCCACTTTCTTCTCTCCAACATACACTGCTGATGTCATCCACTATAAGTGGACCTGCAGACATGTAAAAGTCAGACTTGTATAGTGATACTTGCATAGAGTACTGTGTTCTAGAGTCTGTGTACTAAGGTAGCGGTTCTGTTTTCACTGTAGTCAACTGCTGACAGCTCAGTGGTGCAGTAGTAGCATTGTCGCCTCACAGCAAGAGGTTCTGCAGTTTGATTCTTGACTGGAGTGCCTTCTGTGTGGAGTCTGTATGTCCTCCCTGAAACAATGTGGGTTTTGTCTGGATGCTCTGGTTTCCTCCCACATTACAAAGACATGCATCTAGAATGTTTCTCCCCGGGCCTCTGATGAAAATTGGCTTTTTAGCCAAGTCACACTTTCTTGGTAAACAAATGTTAAATAAGTAAATAAAACTGTGTGTGTGTGTGTGTGTGTGTGTGTGTGTGTGTGTGTGTGTGTGTGTGTGTGTGTGTGTGTGTGTGTGTGTGTGTGTGTGTGTGTGTGTGTGTGTGTGTGTGTGTCCAGCCAGAAGAGCAAGTTACCTCCCAATTCCATAAAATGGCAATATTTTCACACTTGTACCTGCCTACACATTAATTTCAGGCAGACCTCCCACTCTCTTCTCTCCAGCTTGCACTGCTGATGTCATCCACTATAAGTTAAACTGAAAACATGTAAAAGTCAGACTTGTGCCATGGTGCTTGCTTAGAGTACTGTGTTCTGTAGTCTGTTCACATATATAAGTAGGTGTGTGTGTGTGTGTGTCTCTGGACAACAGAGTAGACATGCTATCATACAGTTACTTCTGCAATGGCATGGCTTGCCAGTATTTTGATACCTTCATCTGTTTACACATCCATTTCAGACAGGCCTCCCACCTTCTACTCTCCAACATGCACTGCTGATGTTATCCATTATACGTTGACCTGCAGAGATGCAAAAGTCAGACTTGTACTATGGCAATTATGTAGAGTTTGAGTACTTAGATAGGTAGGGGGTGTATTCTCACTACAGTCAAGTGTGTGCGTGTGTGTGTGTGTGTGTGTGTGTGTGTGTGTGTGTGTGTGTGTGTGTCTCTACTCAGCAGAGTAGATGTGCTATCCTACAGTTACTTCTCCAGTGGTATGGCTTGCTAGTCTATTGATACTCTCACAAGCTTACACATCCATTTCATGCAGCCCTCCCAACCTCTTGTCTCCCACATGGCCTGCTTATGTCATCCACTACAAGCTGACCTGTAGACATGTAAAAGTCAGACCTGTGCAATGGCACTTGATTATAGTACTGTGTTTTGTAGTCTGTGTACTTAGATGGGTAGGGGTTCTATTCTCCCTGCAGTCAGGTGTGTGTGTGTGTGTGTGTGTGTGTGTGTGTGTGTGTGTGTGTGTGTGTGTGTGTGTGTGTGTGTGTGTGTGTGTGTGTGCTTCAGGTGTTATTTGACATTGCAGAGAGCCTTTTACACTAGCATGTGGGACACAGTTATCACCATTTGCTCAATAGTACATTATTGAATATAAAACCAGCCTACCAGAGCAGGATCAGACATTGCTCTGGAGCCCATATAGATGTCACCTTAGGTTCATATGGGTTTACTAGGCTATTAGCCTTAGGGCCTTTATAAGCCTAGCCATGTTATACCATTGTTCCCTTAACGATAAACTTGTATGATCTATATTTTCATTGCAAGTGTATGTTCAGCACTGACTGCCCTTATCCAAGAGGGACATGGGTGACATACCCAGGGTAAATTTACAGTCACCCATCCAGTTATCTAAGTTGTGCTTAAATAGAGTCATCAAGCTCTGTTTTATGTGAATTAGCAGTTTTTTCCCAGAAGAGTGGCGACCTCTGGGGAGACATATCAGTCTCTCTAGCATATCCTGTTAATTTCTCAGACTAAGTTAAGGTACCCCAAGTGAGTGAATCTTGTCCCATGTGACTTGTGGATGTGCAGCATTTCCATTAGGACAGGGTCTGAGACTGCTCTGTAGGCCAGGCACAAGTCACCTCTCAGCAGCCTATAAGATACAGAGTACAGTGACAGGGCCTTCAGTCTGTCTATGAAGGTCATATGTTGCAGGCCCTGAATTGTCTTGGTGGGAAACTTCTGAGGTCTCGCCAGCTGCTGCAGGTGTTCGGTGAGGTACATACAGAAGGGAGCATTGTACTCTGTTAGTGGTCTGATGATGGATGAGTACAGAAGAGTTGTAAAAGCCTTAGCTCTGGATATGGTGCCCTTATTTATGAGATGTACAACATGGAAGGCCTCCCTTACCACTGTGAATACATAGTGATCAAAGTTCTTTTAATTTTATTTTTATTTTATTTATTTTACATTTGTTGACCAGGCTAGTCTAGCTGGAGACATGTCCATTTTCAGTAGAGGCCCGGGGAGAAAAGCTCCAAGAAATCATACAGAGTTAATACAATGTTATACAGATATAGCAAGAACAGAATTATAGCAAAAAAATTTTTTTTTTATATATACACAAGTAGTACAAATTACAATACTTATAGGGATTTTGTGAGAAGATACAATGTATATATATATATATATATATATATATATATATATATATATATATATATATATATATATGCAATAATATAGTTTATTGATACATAAAAGGAAGTTACTAAGGGATGTGGGGTGAGATAAGTGAATAGGAGAAGATTTAGTCGGGGTTAGTACAGGAGCATAGCCAGTGATTATTGAGATATAGTTTTAGACTCCTTTTAAAAAGTGAGAGAGAAGTCTGAGATGAGATTTCAGAGGGTAGTTTATTCCATAGTTTTCCAACAGAGTTAGAGAATAAGGAGTCACCTGCTGAGTTAGGTTTAGTAGTTTTGATCAGCAGTTTGTTTGAGGAGCGTAGACTTTTGAGATTATTATAAGGTGCAACGAGGCTAGAGAGTATTGGAATATTGCTAGGTTGATACAGGGTCTTGTGGGCTATTGTGAGCTGGTGAAATTGAACTTGGTTAAGAAATTCAAGCCAGTTTAATTGTTTTAGATTTGAACAATGATTGGTTCTGAAAGGAGAGCCTGTGGCAAATCTAGCAATATTATTATAGGATGTTGCTAGTTTATTGAGGTTGTTTTTAGAGAGATTGGTATATATGGGAGAGGTGTAAAGCAGAGTAGATATTAGGTGGGTTCTGGCTAAAGCGGTCCTGGCTCCTGGTGTAAGATAGGGTTTAATTCTGTAAAGGGATCCAAGTTTTTTGTTAATCAATTTTATTGTGGTGTTTATGTGAGTATCAAAGTTTAGATTGTTGTCTATTGTTATTCCTAACAGTTTAGTGGTAGGATCAGGAGAGATAAGAGTACTGTTGGTAGAAGTAAGATTGAATTGTAAAGAGTAGGACTTTTGAGTTGGTGTGAAGAGTAACAGTTTAGTTTTTGGGGGGTTTAGAAGGAGGCAGCGGTGTGAGAACCATTGTTCTACAGTGTTGAACGCTTTTTGGGTAAGAGTCTGAAGTTCAGTTTGAGAAGTGGCTGAGCAGATTATGGTAGAGTCATCTGCGTATTAAATGCAGGTAGAGTATGGAATAGCTGTTTGCAGGTCATTAATGAAGATGGAAAATAAGAGTGGGCCTAATATGGAGCCCTGTGGGACACCAAGGGAGATAGGAAGGTGATTAGATAGTTTATTTTGCCAGAGTACAGCCTGTTGACGTTTTTTAGGGTAAGATGCAAACAGTTCATAGATAGAGGATCAAGTGAAAGAGAATTTAGTGTATGAAGAAGTAATTGGTGGTTAACCATGTCAAAAGCTTTGGATAAGTCAATGAAGACTGCGGATGAAAGAACATTTTTGCTGCGGTTATTGTTGATGCAGTTTGTGAACGATAGAAGGGCAGTGGTGGTACCATGGAAAGGTCTGAAGCCACGTTGACAGTTAGCAAGTAGGTTGTTCTGGAGAAGGTGGTTGAGTCTTTGTTTATGGATACATTTTTCCATATGTTTTGCAATAGGGGATAGTAAAGCTATAGGGCGAAAGTTGGAAAAGTCATTGGAATTTCCCCCTTTATGTAGAAGGATGATATGTGAAATTTTCCAGATAGATGGGACAGTTCCTTCACTTATGGATCTATTTATCAGAATGGAGATGGGATAGGTAATGGCTTTAGCTCCTTTTTGTAAGAATTCTGCTGGGAGTTTGTCAGCTGAGGGGGTGGTAGGTTTTAACTTTTGGAGAAGGGAGGAAATGTAGGAAGTAGACACTGGTTGTAGGTGAAATAGAGGGGGTGGATTTGTAGAAGAAGTGGGCAGGTTAGATGCATCAGGAGATAGGTGGCTAGCTAGAGTTTGGATGGTGTCTGTGAAGAAAGAGTTAAAGGTATTTGCTGTTTAGGTGGGCTTCTCTGGGTATGAGCCTTGTGGGTTTGGTGTGAACGATTGGCCTGGGTAAAGAAGATTGTTAATACTAGTCCAAAATTTTTTAGGTTCCTTGAGAGAGGTTTGTTGTAATTGGAGGTAAAAATTATTTTTATCTAGTAGGATGGCTTTTTTTGTACTGTTTCTATGTTCTCTAAAGGTTTGGTGGTCTGTCTGATTCTTAGTAGTATGCCATTTTGCCCAGGATTTATTTTGAAGTAGGATTTTTTGTTTAGTATTGTTAGTGAGTCAAGGGCCTGGTTTAGCTTTGATTCTTATAGAGCGAGTTGGTGCGTGGGTGGTCCAGGGTGGCTAAGAATGTGGAATTAAAGTATTCCACTGCTTCATTTAGAGGGAGAGTTTTTAATGGTGTCCAATTACAGTGTTTCAGTTCTGTTTGGAAAAGTTCTGGGTTAAATTGCTTTTTAGAACTTATTGTTCTGAAAGTGTTAGGGAATATTATATATTTTTTTGTCTGATGATATACGTTAGTGAGTGGTCACTTAGGTCATGTGGAAGGGTTCCTGTTATGTAGGTTTGATGAGGAGTATTAGTAAGTATCCAATCCAAGGTACTTTCTTTGTTATTGAGTTTATTGGTTCTGGTAGGGCAGTTTATAAGTTGTGAGAAGCCATAAAGGTTGATATGGGTGGTGGGGTTAATATTAGTACAGGAATTCCAATCTATATTAAAGTCCCCAAGGACTATGGTTTCTTGTGGGAGATTAATAGAAAGCCAATTAAGGATGTATTCAAATGTATTACTATTATTTCCTGGAGGAAGATAAACACAGATGATGTTTATGGCTTTATATGTGTTGACCTGAAGTTTGGAGATAATTATTTCTGCATTATTGTCCAAAGGTAAGGTAAGATTTAAAGTGCTGACTTGTAGCTCTGTTTTATAGAGGATTGCTACCCCCCCTCCCTTTTTGGAAGTACGGTCAAGTCTAATGATATTGTAACCAGGTGGGGTGATTTCATTGTCTTTAATGGAAGGTTTTAGCCATGTTTCTGATAAACATAGGATATCAAATAGGTGAGCCTGTAGGAGGGCATGAACTTGAGCAATTTTATTGCAAATACTACGTATGTTAAGATGAGGTATTGAGTGTGAGTTGGCAGGTTTGGTAGATGATGGGGTCATAGTTTTGTCTTGGTTGTTGTTTGCAGTGGTAAGGGGATAGTTAGGGCCAGGGTTAGGATGAATGTCCCCGTCTAATAGTGAGTGGGGGAGTATTAAAGGTTTGGGCTGTTGTGGCTTATAATAAGAGTCAAATAATTTTCTCGTTTTTAGGTTAGAAAACTTAATGTGTGCTAATCTGTGATATTTGGCTAGTAGGTAGCTGGGTTTGAAAATGAGGTTTAGGAAGTTTCGGGAGAAAGGTATTGTTGGTGTTGAGGTGTGTTTGGATGGGAAGGGAATGGTATAGTGGAGTGAATATTCATAGGAGGTAAAGAGATAGGTGGTGGCAAGAGAAGGTAGTAAAAAGACCCAAATTATTAAATGTATTTTGTGGGGGATGATTGTCATAGACATTTTAAAGGATGGTGAAGTGAGAGAGAAGTAGGAGGTAGTTATTAAAAGCACTTAAGAGATATAGCAGCAGGTTGGGTATTAGAGCAAGGAGGGATGAGAGGTAGGTATAAGTGGGTGGGTTGTGAAAAAAGGGGGTTGGGAGTGATAATGATGTGTTTTGTGTGATAGGAGTGGGTATAGAGGGGTGTGTCCTCTAGGGGAATAAGTGTAGGAGCGCTGGGGTGGGTGACATTTGGGGGCAGGGTAGGGGAGCAGAGTGAGCCCAGAGGGCGAACGGAGCGGGTAGAGACAAGAGAGTAGTCTGTCAAGGAAGACAATCAGTGAAGTACAAGAAATTCAGCAGGTAAGTCTGGTAGATCTGGGAGTTGGAGTTGGAGAGTGTGGAAGAAAGTCAAGAGGCTAGTAAGAAGAGATTCAGGCTATAAGAGGAATAGCAGGTGATAAAGGATACCTTGGGACAAGGAAAGATGGTGAAAAAGTCTGTAGAAAAAACTGGGGACTGAGTACTAGAGGTACGATTAACAAAGGGGTAGGAATTAACATACAAAAGCTTATAATGAGACGCCACCTAGTGGCCAGTCACATAATTGCAAGAGATAGATCTCCTACAGGAGATGGCAGGCTGAGAGTTAGGGATGAACCAGATAGTAATAGAAAGGATGTAAGTTGGAGGTAGGGGTTATTTGAAGAGATAAGTGGGGGGGAGTTGGCTGCTGGCTAACCTGAATGGGAAGCTTGACTAACCTAGCAGAAGCTAATACATTTCTATAGTTGCATATTACTCTTAGTTGTAACCATACATACTTTCACTGCCTTATAAAAATGTCTCTCAGGGAGCCAACATTAATCACCGTTCACTTAACTAAGCATTCAGTGATCTAATATAGACCCATGTCATTAGATGGGTAGCCAAATGGATCACAACAGAATACATACAGTAAAAGTTGGAGATTCGACTTCTAGCAGCAGATCAATTACCACTGGTGTACTAAAAGGATCTGTGCTCAGCCCCCTACTGTTTTGAATGCATTTCTCAGAATCCCAGATCCTTTTAGTACACCAGTGGTAATTGATCTGCTGCTAGAGGTCGAATCTCCAACTTTGACTGTATGTATTCTGTTGTGATCCATTTGGCTACCCATCTAATGACATGGGTCTATATTAGATCACTGAATACATTAACATTGCTATCAACCTGTGTTCCCAAATCTCTCACCACAGAGTTTCAGCTGAAGAAGGTAGTGTTAATATTGTAATGTGCAGGGACTTCCCCTTTGCCAAAAGGTATGATAATGCATTATTTTGCATTTATTTTGACTCCATGACTTTGTCACCAATAATTTATCTGTGTAAGGCCTTTTTGTAGTATGTCATCATTGTTGGGGGACTCAATAACTGCACCCAGTTTACATTCATTGGTACAAATTAAGCCACATGCCATCTCTTTTCCCCTGGAATTCTGAGAAATGCATTCAAAACAGTAGGGGGCTGAGCACAGATCCTTTTAGTACACCAGTGGTAATTGATCTGCTGCTAGAGGTTGAATCTCCAACTTTGACTGTATGTATTCTGTTGTGATCCATTTGGCTACCCATCTAATGACATGGATCTATATTTGATCACTGAATGCTTAGTTAAGCGAACAGTGATTAATCGATCCCATGTAAGCGAAAGCTTACAAAACCGAACTGTCAAAACAGCGATTTTTTTTCCCCAAGGGAAAAAATTGTTGTTCTTCGCCCCCCAAACCCCCCTATTTAAATATACCAACTCCAAGGCCGCACTATAGTGCTGAAAATGGCAAAGTACCAAAGCGACCAAGCAAATTCTTTACCAGGGAAAGAATTTGCTTACATGCCGCTTTGATATTTTGCAGTTTCGGTTTTGTCAGTTCGACCAAGATGCATTCGACAACATGCATCTTCTGTCTGCTGATAGGAACCCTGACATGTATGGGTTAATTCCCAGCTGTATGAGTTTCTCAATGATGCCTGAGTAGTGGGGGATTGTGTCAAAAGCCTTGGCTAAGTCAAGATAGGTTGTATGTAGTATTTGCCTTCATCCAGGGCTTTGGTGACATTTCTGAAGAAGTCCACCAGATTTAGTAAGCATGATCTATTAGTAAAGCCAAATTGTGTCACGTCAAGAGTTTGAAAGTCATCTATGTCTTTGTTGATCAGGTCCACGATTATTCTCTCCATATCCTGGCAGATAAGGCTGGATAGACTCAAGGGTCTATAGTTCCCAGTGTTGATTGATGGATCCCTTTTGTGCAAGGGAATTAATGTTGCTGTGTTCCATTTTGCAGGGACAAAACCAGTACTTAAATTGTGGTTGAAGAGAGTGCCAACTGGTTCAACTAGGTCCTGTTTCAGACCATTTAGTAGGCAGCCTGGGATGTTATCTGGTCCCATAAAAGCTGTGTTTTTGGTCATGGAGAGTGAGGTTATGATCTGGCCTTGGAGATACAAAGTAGAGGACTGGTGACAGGTCTGCCTGTGGGAACGGGGAGGGGTGAAATTTGCCCTAAATCTGTCTGCTAGCAGGTTGGCAATGTCCTCAGGGTCATTATGATTGGTATTATCCACTACTAGTTTGGCACAAAGCTGGTCCTTTTCTTTTAGATTTCTGAATTACCTAAAGAATGCCTCCTGAATATCTTCAGCTTTAGATGCTAGTTTAGCTTCCTACTTGGCCTTAGAGGAGTTTATAAGATAGCTAATTTGCTTGCTCAAGTGTGGAGGGTGTCCTTCATCTGCTGAGTCATTTCTCTCTTGTTCTTAGGTATTACTTTCTTCCACTTGTATAACCTATTTATGTTTGATGCCCACCAAGGTGGCTTGTTTTTCTGGGAGGACCTTGTTTTGATCCATTCAGGTTCAGCTGACTCTGTACATTTGGATAGGTGTTTATACAGGGCATTTGTGTACACCTCTGTATAGCAGTCATTGTTGACAGTGGTAGCAGGGGATTTGCAACTATTTATGGCATTGCTTAGGAGGCTATAGTTCCTTTGAAGAAATATTTCATCCTTTCTGCTCTTGAGGTGTCAGGTACGATCGTTAATTTGAAAAAGACTGAATTTTGATCCGACCTGACCTGGGAGGCCAATACACAGGGGTTAGTGCAGAGACCCCCTATGTTGGTGAGTACTAACTCTAGGACATTTGAGACCCTTGTGGGGGGTGCAGACTATTGGTTACAGAGCATGTGTATTAACAAAGTCCAAGAACCTTAGATCAAGCATGTTTGTGCTTATATATCTCTCCCACTTGATAGAAGTGTAGTTGAAACCACACATGACCAAGGTGTTTGGCTGTATAATGAGTGACTCAAGTATGTCTATGTAGGCAGAGTGGTTCTCGTGGTTCATGCTGGGGGACTTACAGCTAACAATGATACAAAAGGGGGTTTTACCTACAGCTAGTTGGACTTGGAGTAGTGCTATGGACTCGTACTATTTGACCAGTCTTGAGGTGTATATTTGTCTTTAATGAAGATGTATACACCTCTTCCTTTGGTTCTTTCATGCTTGTTTTGATATCTAAATGTGTGGAAGGCATTGTAGCCTTGCATGACTAGGGGCTCTCTGTGGCCTTAACCCATGTATCGGTGACTGCCCAGACATGAGCATCTTACAAGGTAAGGAGTGCTTCCAGTGAGTGTAGTTTCTGATTTACACTCCTGCAATAACTCACTCCCTCCATTATATCTCTTTGAATGTGTACTTTTAACTCCCAGTGGGTGTGGCTAAAGCCTTTAAAAAATGAAGTCATCACCTTACAGTACTAACAAATATTCATTGATAGAGGTCAAATATCAATACAGTTGCATTTGCCATCATCTGTGCTTCAGGATAAAATATTTTGATGCCTTGTATGTAGCATGGTTTTATAATTATTAATGCAAATATGAGCAAGCAATATTTGATGCCTAGAGGCACAGTAGGAGGTAAGTGCAGAAATGCCTAGAGGTGCACTCAGCTGCAATGAGTTAAGCAGCATAACTTTCAGTTGTCTCTGGTGATTTTTTTTTTACATTGGGAATTTAGTTGTTCTAACACTGGTAAAAAAGTCACTATTGGGAAGGCAAGTACCTTTGCCAGTAACTGAAACTCAAGAGGTGACAGGTGAAGACCATATCTGGCCATGCAGCATGGTCTGTCAACCCTATCCTCCAAGGCTAACAGATACTGGATCCCCTGGAGTGACAATAGAAGCTAAGACAATTGCTGAAGTCAATCATTCTTTGTTTACATTAAGGCATCATCCTGAGTGAAGGTGGAATGCTGCTTAGGGCTAGGGACATACCTTCCTGGGACAGATAATCTGAGAGCTCAGTCATGACTGCCTTCATATAGTACAGAGAGGTATGTAGACTACTTTAAAACAGTCAAACCAAAACAAACACAACGAGGAACCTTGTTTGCAGAAGGAGACACCTCCGAGTCAAAAAGCTTCTTAACGCTTTTATTTTGAACAACCAAAAGAGCGTTTTCACCACAGAACACTGCAGCTTCTTCAGAGAAACAAATTGAACAGAAAAACACTCCATTTAAAAGTACTACATCAGGAAATGACATGTTCCTATTTCCTGTTACCAAAAAGTTATATTTAAAAACACATACAAAATACTTAATACTTAAAAAAACACTTTTAAAAACATTACAAAAAGTCGCAAGCAACAATAAAGGATGACTTAACTTATGTGAGAAAAATCACAGCAACTTAACTATGATTTGGATGACAATGGATAGATGACATTACTCTTTTCAATAAACTACCATACAAAATTTGTAAGTAGATCTGTCGATAGTATACTCTGGTACTCATTGGGAACATTAAAAGCAGAGATGTAAGGATAGATACAATGTATATATTGCCCATATTTCCTCAATCTAGGCTTAGTTTATTAAACGTTTTGTTTAAATTATGGCCATGCAGGGCTAGGAAGGAAACAAATGTTCCTAACCCTGTAAAAACATGCGTCATAAAAAATTCTGCACGTGAATATCCATTATATCTTCCTAATAGAACAGCTAAACCTAGTTCGAAACCTGACTATTAGGTAAAGCAGACCCTAAAAGGTCAAAGGGCAAGTCAACTAACTACACCCAATATATTAGTACAAGGGGCTACAGAACACACAAGGCTACCAAGCAGTCAAATGTGTAATGCTTGTTACCCAAAACTAGCCTAAAGTCAAAAATGACTAAATAAGAACAACGAGTTTTACCTAAAATAACTTTTTAATTTAAGTACTGGGGCAATGTTGCAGTTAGTGTTAAGACCAGGATAACAAAAGGCATCCAAACGCAACTGCCAATCCAGCTCACAATTTTCTAGTATTAAAGATGTAGGGCCCCCCCTGATTTTTAAGGGTACATGGTCGATAGCCATAAAACTAAAACTATGTCCTGGGTACAGTACAATATGTTTGGCCAGTGCGTTTTCAACTTTGCATGTCCTAATTGCATACAGGTGCTCATACATCCTGTCCCGTAATCTCCTATCAGTTTTCCCGATGTAAAACCCGGGGCAACAGTTGCACATGGCGATATATATTACTGATTTGCTCTCACAATTAAGTACATGCCTGATGACAAATTTCCTATCCCTGACAAGGAATGTCTCCCCTGTTCGGACTTTATTACAGAAGTTACAGAATCCACATCTGGACATTCCTTTCCTTTTGTGAAAACTGTATTGTTGGACGTCCCTTTGTAATAGTTCCTTCAGATTTTTAGATCGTTTAAAAGTGAATCTGGGTTCACCTC
This sequence comes from Protopterus annectens, assembly GCF_019279795.1. NCBI lineage: Eukaryota > Metazoa > Chordata > Ceratodontiformes > Protopteridae > Protopterus > Protopterus annectens. The sequence goes on from NC_056745.1 coordinate 754,977,711, forward strand.
CCAACTTTCCTACTAGTGATGGATTTGAAGATATCAACCTCCAATTCTTACGGATAATGTCCAAAATTGCTTCTGAATTAGTACTAAAGATAGTAACAAAGCTCAAGGATAGATCTATGTTTGGTTCACCATGGCCTTCATTACTGACCATGGTACCACTTGTAGGCCCATCAACTATAAAACTGCAAGCTACACTAGAAGTACCCTTTTGTTTAGTCAGTAAAGGGGTGTAGAAACCTCTAGTTCTTTTAAGTGTGACTTCCTCAATAAGTTCACTCACCATATTCTCAGGGTAACCACGGTTAGTGAACATTTCCTTCAGCAATGTACATTCCTTAACAAAATCCACAAGAGTACTACACATTCTTCCTGCCCTCACCAGCTGTCCCTTCACTATAGATCTTTTTTGTTTGTGAGGGTGAAAGCTGGTGAAGTGCAGGAAAGAATTGCAGTATGTGGCTTTCCTAAAGACGGTGGACTTGAAGCACTGATGACAAATATCCTTCGTGAGTTTGACATCTAAGTAGTCCAACTCAGTAGTGGAAAATTTAAAAGTGAACTTCAGGAACTCAGTGGAATTACTAATAGTGTCCACTAATGTTTTCGCTTCTGTTTCTGACCCCCTAAAAAGGAGAAACATGTCGTCAAGGTAACGGGTGTAAAAGGTAACAGGGGCCATGATACCAGGGAGATTAGCCAAGATGTTTGTCTCCCAATACCCCATTACATAGTTTGCCACACCTGCGCCACATGGGGAACCCATCGCTACCCCTCGTTTCTGTAAGTAAAACTCACCATCAAATAGAAAGAAGTTACTGGTTAATACTATTTCAAGTAATTCCGTAACCAGTTCAATCTCCAGTCTGGACGCCCCAAAATTGTGTAACATTAACCCTGTCCATTCAACTGCCTCTAAGTGCGGTATGCACGTATAGAGGTCAATGACATCTATTGTTAACAAGTTGTCATCTTCATTGAATGGCAGTTTGTTTATGTTGTCCAAAAATGTCCATGAATCCTTACACACACTTGGAATATGCTTAATGTATTTATCCAAGATGTGTGTAATTAATTTGGAACATGGATAAGTAATGGAGGATCTACTGTCAATTAAAGCCCTCATAGGGGGGTCAATAACACTTTTGTGGATTTTAGGGATCCCAAACATAACGGGGATCTTAGAAGACATAATATCAATATAATTATATGTCTTAATGTCAATTTTCCCCGTTAAGAAGAGATCCCTAAAATAACCCCTAATCCTTTGTGTGGTACCATTAACTTCATTTCTTGAAGCTTTAGTGTAGGCATCACTATCAAGGAGGGCAGTCATTTTCTCATTGTAATTGACATTATGAAAAATCACCAAACCCCCCCCCCGTCCGGTTTTAGCACCCGTATGGGTAACTGACTAAGTTCATCCAATAGTAGGCGTTGTTCTTTGGTAATATTGGGGATTATAGTCCTATTATATTCATTGTGTTTGTTACCCAGAAATCTGAAGTCAAGTTCACACATGTTCTCAAACAATTCCAAGGTGGAATGTAATGGAGGGTTAAAAACACTGGGCAATTTTAATACTCCTACATTGGGGATAGTATTTTCTTCACCTTGGTTCACAGCTTCTGTTTCATGATTGAATAGTAACTTAAGGTTCATTTTTCTTACGAAACACTTTAGTTCAATAATTTCTTTAGCAACATTCCCATAGGAAGTTGGAACAAACGTATTTCCAAAAGCTAACAATTCTATCAATTGTTGGTCCAAAATAATATCGGAAAAATTATAAATGGTGAAATCACCATTTATATTGGTAAGGATAGCGGGAGCCCCAATGTGAGAAGGTGAGCTTACAAAATCAGCATCAACTATAATCAGCATCAACAATTAGTACTAGAGTACACTATCGACTGACCTACTTACAAATTTTGGATGGTAGTTTATTGAAAAGAGTAATGTCATCTATCCATTGTCATCCAAATCATAGTTAAGTTGCTGTGATTTTTCTCACATAAGTTAAGTCATCCTTTATTGTTGCTTGCGACTTTTTGTAATGTTTTTAAAAGTGTTTTTTTAAGTTTTAAGTATTTTGTATGTGTTTTTAAATATAACTTTTTGGTAACAGGAAATAGGAACATGTCATTTCCTGATGTAGTACTTTTAAATGGAGTGTTTTTCTGTTCAATTTGTTTCTCTGAAGAAGCTGCAGTGTTCTGTGGCGAAAACGCTCTTTTGGTTGTTCAAAATAAAAGCGTTAAGAAGCTTTTTGACTCGGAGGTGTCTCCTTCTGCAAACAAGGTTCCTCGTTGTGTTTACAGAGAGGTATGTATCAAGGCTTTCACTGCAACGTGGACTATGACAGAATCATAATGGTACTTGATCTGACAGACTCTGGCACCCAAAAGGCAGATGGCTGTGACTTTGTCCTTGTCTAGCCTGGTAAGGGGGACATCTATGTATCTCACTATGGAGTCACTTATGACCAACACATTTGGTTTTGAGGTGTTTTGCCTTAGGGGCTTATTGGCTGAGACAATGCTGTGTGCATAATGTATGGTGAATTTTGTTGGATCTGTAGTGTGCGCAGCAGGTTTGTACTTGGAAGGTCTCTGAACTTTAGGTAGATTTGTAGCAAGTACCATCACATATGTGGACTTATGTGTTACAAGCTTGTTATGTGCAAAAGGTGACGTGTGTATGCTGACAAAATGTTTGATATCTGGTTTGTTGTTGCATGAGAGAATTGATTCCAAATTCATAGTATAGATACAACTGTCACATGTTGTATTAGTCTGTTTTAGCAGTTACTTGTTGTCAGTATACATGAGGCAATTGCTACAGTTCCTCAGGATGACTATGCCAATCAGACTGTCTGGAGAAATGGTGGGGAAGTGTCTGCCCATTATGGAAGTTCTATACTGTAGTAACTAGTGGTGAATGGGTTAGATGGATAAGGTTTTGCCGTAAGACTAGCAAAAAGTGTCTTATCTATGGACAGCTAGCCAAATAAAAATGTATCAGTATTTCATAATGTACGACTGAGTTGCCGCAGTGCAGCAGTGCAAGCTCTTAGCAGCTCCTGTAAACTGAGTGCAGACATAGCCAAACACGATGCTGGAATACAAGCAAAGTTAAATGATTTTAAACTATTAAACAAAGGGAAAGGTCAAGACTGAGCCATATTCTACCAGTCCCCAACTCAGATGGGTCCCTGGCTGTACGCTTTTGTCACAAGGGTGCAGGGGGGACCTTCTTAATATAAGAGGGCTGGTTTTAGTACTCAAATAATACCAAACAGTGTAGATTCAGCAAGCCTGAATGAAGGCTATGCCATATAATGCAGATTTACTAGAAATTCAAAGTGCAGACATTCGCAATCAAAACAGCAGAAAAAAAACAGTTTAAACAAAGTAGCAATTCAGTAGAATACCCAAACAAAATTGTAGGCATCAAACATTCCTAGTGTGAAATAAGTCATTTGGAACCCAAGTGCTTAAAGCCAAACTAAGACACTTTCAGAATAGCAGACACAATAAGCCTTCAACTAGCAATTCCCAGCTTAGAAGGATGCAGGCTATCTTCTCCTGCCAGAAGAGTCTACATCACAAATATTCCTAATGTAAAATATCTGGTTTGGAGGCCAAATGCTTAAACCATAACAAAGACACTTAGAACAACAGGCACAATATGCTTTCTTCCAGCAATTCCCACCTCAGAAGGGTACCATCTCCTCTCACAAGAGTGTAGACTACAAACCTTCTTAATGTAAGACAACTGTCCTGAAGCCCAAGTGCTTAAATCAAAAGTAAGAGGCTTATAATAACAGTTATAATTTAATGTAATACCAGAGGGATGACAGTGACATGTCTTTTAATCTATCCACATACAGCATGTCATGGATAGTAAGACCTGTGTCATCCTGCTGAGAAAGCCCTGTGGTCTGTCCAGCTGTTGCATGCATCTGCTAAGATTCATACAAAAGAGAGCATTATACTGTTTTGCTGTTCTGATGAGTCTGACTACAGTGCTGTCATGCAATCCTGAGATCTGAATGTGATAGCATGTCTTATGATGTGCACCATAAGTGGAAAATGTTAAAGAGAAACATTATAAAGTAAGGAGACACATTTCAGTTCCTGACTTCACAATACTTAGAAGAGAATACACTAGAAATACTGATATGATGATTCTATCGACTGTATAATTTTGGCAAAGCAAATATAAGTGACAGGTACAATTATCAGTTCAACAACCCAAATCCAGATATACTAGGTACTAATGTAGCTATGCACCCTGCGCATCAGACACAAATCATTTGTATGAGTGAAACCAGAAGAGAGAAAACAGGGATATGATGCAGTTATCATCACTTGCATAGGGTGCTGGGTGGGGCAGGAGGCCTAGGCTGACACAAATGGTCAGTGAAAGTGTGTGTGAGGGAGAAAGGGAAGCAGGCAGGCTATGTGTGTCTGTAGGTGTCCTCCATGTGAAAGTGGTGTGTGAGAGTCTGCATGAACACAGCCAAGCTCAGTGCTAGCTCTACATCTTGGTATGTTGGACAGGTGTGGGCCGTGCATGGTAGAGGTGACAGTTTATTGTTGTCATCCCTGACCATGAGAACTGTCTCTGCCAGGAGTTGCACTGGCACCTCCATGCCCAAGGTCAGATGCAGTGCTGCTACTTGAGCATGACCAATGTATGTTGGACATGCTGCCTTCACGGGAATACTCAGGATGATGACCTTATGGCCTGCCACATCTGGGTGTGGACAGCACACTCACTGATGGACCAGCAGAAGTACTGCACTACGGGATCATGATTGGCCATGGCCACATTGGCTATCAGCAGATATTATGGCTGACCTATGGCCACAAGGACTCCATTCCCCCTCCAAGCAGATGTTCCATTACAGACAATGCTCATTCCATGACAGAGACCCCTCGGTTCATCACAGATACCCCTAGTTCCAACATTTCATTCATCTGATCTAGGCAATTGGTGACATGGAGGAGGAAGTCACATATGTCAGAATGTGCAACATCCACAAACCTGAGCAGTTGTCAGAAGCACCTTTCTGAACATGCCTGTGCCTCCATGACAGCCCTAAGCATACATTGAGTGACATGGGAAGAGACACCTGCACCAGGTGGAGGAGGGACAGCAGGCCCCCCTCTGAGCACCCATATCAACCCTCTTGCATGGTACCTCACCAACACTTTGGCTAAGGGCAGTCTCAACAGGCACTGAAGCCACAGTAACCACACTTCCCTGCTCAATGTCCTTGCCCTCCACCTGTCCTATATCTGTGGGCTCAGTGGACTGGGCAGGCATAGGCCTATTGGCTGTGTCATGGGAAAGATAAGGGAGTGGCTGGATGCCAGCTTCTGTGCCAGATTCAGCCTCTGTGCCCCTGACTATGCCTCAGTTTTGCAACCATGATCATCAGTGTCTGATGAAACACTGACATCAAGTGGCACAGGGCCCATACTCTTACTGTCATGATCACCCATGATAAAAAGGAAGAAACACAGGCATACATTAATACCTAAACTACTATGGTGCAACATAAGCTAAACAACTAACAGTGCTGTCACTATTATAGGCAATACAGTAATACACACAACAGGCCTAAAATGACACATTGTATGATATGTCTAGAAAGTGATTTGCAGTACTGAAATAACTTTATTTGGCTTACCATCTGCAGGAGACATACATCACTGGATTACTGTCTGTCCTGAAATAAGTTAAGCAAGAGGTAAGGGCAACATCATCACATTTTAAAGTAAGACAGAGGGTACTACATGTACTCCTCTATATCTGCATGAAGTTTACACTCAACAAGAATGTGGCTGACAATTCCAAACTGAGCTTATCACCGTACCAATCTTCAACCCCCCCACCAAGAAAAAGACATGCAACACAGAACTAACTTTTATTTCAATTGTTTTATTATACAACAGCATTCAACTGGTCATATACCAAAACCTACTTGGAAGATCTTCCCGGGACTGAGAAGGAGGGGTGCCCACATCAGTCACATGTTGTGAGACACTTTGCTGTGAGTTGTCCTGTTGTAGAAGATTTACCAGGAATTCCTCACTGGGGATGAGAGGTGGATCTGCAGCAGGTCTACCCCTGGTTACTCTCTGGTCTTGGGCAACAGCAACTGTGCACCTCTATGCATATTTTAACCTGCCAGTGGCCCTGTGGCACACCTGCTCATAAGTCTGGGTGTGGCCACCCACAGCATTTATGTTTGCAATGATCTGCTGCTATAGTCTCAGCCTGTCTGGCATATTGGGATGACCCCTTCCAAGAAGAAAATCCCCATGATGATGAAGCCCATAAATAATGATTGTATTCTCAGCCTCACTGAAGGGAGGGATCTGCACCTCAATGGCATTTTTGGCCTTAAAAGACAACAGAATGATAATACACATAACTATCACATAACTACAAAGTAACTGTTACCAGATAAAACAGTTAAGGAAGGCAGTCAGTAGTACCCACTGGAAAAACATAAAACTACTACTACTACAGATATGAAATACTAACAACAGGAGAATGCAAAATAAGGAGAATAGCAAGAGCAACATATCCTTGTATGTGCCATTGCAGTAACTCAACTGTGCTCCCCCCAAAAGAACAGTCCATTCTAGTTTGTGACATAACAGTAACTTCTCTTTGCTCCGCCCCCACCTACAAAAGAACAGGCACATGAACAATTTTGCTAATAAAACACATTTGAAATGCTAAAAATTAATTCAAAGGACCTGTCCCTGAAACATTTGTACATATGTACTATTTCCATGTATTGTCAATTATTTATACCTCTGAAATGGCTTGATAAACATGGCCTTGTCATCAGTACACTTCTAATTAATGCATAAAGATAACAGTGTAAATGGCTTTGCTTCACATTATTCATTAATATATTCCAGCATATGCATTATGTAGGTAACAAAATGACAGCATAACTATTGGAGTTCAATACTGCTTTGTAAAGATGGCTTTCAAAATATTTTGTTTTTCTGAACAGATAACAAGTATCCTCACCATCAGTTTGGCTAGCTACACACATTTGCCTTTTTTATAATGGATTGATTTTAGTGGTTTGCATCTGTCTAGGCCATGTTTCAGAGATGATAATTACAGTATAAGCAGCTGAACCACATGCTAATTAACCAATCTGGTGGAACTATTCAACAAGTTATAAAGCAGCCATGTGGACTCTATATTGTTTTTTCCTGTAGATTTCAAAAGTAGTGGAGTACAGACACAAAAAGTATACACTGACAGAATGGTAGGAGCTGCTGCTGCTTAACTCCATTTGTACTTGAAACAGGCTTCAGGCACTGCTGCTGCTGCTACCAATAGGCCTAGGCTGAGACAAAAAAGAGTGCTCAGGCCACATTTAATTTATCACAACATACATGGGCATTGTAGAGTGCATGCATCACAGTCAGCCTTGAACTGACATTGTGGCAACTGCTACATTTGCAAGGAAAGTCTTGAACATGTACTGCATTGTGCAGTAATATTACGACATGTCCTTGTATTTCATCACATGGTACAGTAAGCAACTACAAGGTGGAAGATTTGTACAGAAATTAATGTCAGAGATGTATTTGACTTGTATGTGTCCATTAGCAAGTAGTAAGCCTAAGGCCTCAAAGATTCACACATTGATTTCCATCCCAAAGTAATGATTATGATCAGTGCATGCCCTCAGTTTAGCACCATTCATTTGGGATGGGAAGTCATAACAGACAGAAGCCAGACAGCAATGAAACAAATAGCAGTTTCCAGCTTCACCACCCTCACAAGATCAAACCAGCAGGATGCAAAACAAGGAGAGTAACAACAGCAACATATCCTTTTCTGTGCCATGACAATATCTCAGGCTGAGTCCACCCACTTGAAAGATTATTATACCCTTGCATATGCCATTACAGGGACCCACCTTTGCTCCCCACCCCCAAAACAGCAGTCTCTGCCATCCAACCTTCTATTAATTTGATGGCAACTGTATATCATAGTGTTCCCAGTTAATATATTAATCTTGGGCAGCACAATGGTGCAGCAGTTAGAGTTGTCACCTCACAGGAAGAGGTTCTCTGGTTTGATTCTTGGTTGTGGTGCCTTCTGTACAGAGTCTGCATGTCCACTCTGCATTCACATGGGTTTCCTCTGGGTGCTCTGGTTTCCTCCTACATTGCAAAGACATGCATCTGGAGCATTTCTCCCAGGTCTCCGCTGAAAATGGGCTCTGTCCAAGTTGGACTTTCCCAGAAAACAAGTGTAAAATAAGTAAATATCCTCACACATTTTAAGGTAAATAATATAGACTGGCTTACACACTGCATGTCTCTGAGTACTGGTCAGATAGCTGATGAATGACCAAGAAACACAGAAAGGTAGGACACGGGTGTATATTTGCAAGGAATAATTATAACAGGTTGTGTGATTACTAAGTGCATTACATCCTAATATATTAACTAGAATACATTTTCAAATAACAGACCATGCCTTGATATCAGTGTATATTCAGTTGCACTTGGTTGTGTGAGGAATTAAGTCATATATTTGCTGCAAAGCTGTTTGTGGGGTAAAGATGAATAAGTCCCCCCTTCTTTTTTCTGAAGGTTCATTGCAGTGAAAATTGATATCCAGACTTATGTAGCCATGTCTCATGTCTACTAACATTTTCTACTGTGTATGTCATAGACTGATTTCCTGCATTTCAACTAATTCTCCATTTTTTATACACTTTTCCTTTTTTTTTGAAGGGGACACTATTTGCGCAATGCACTGTTTAGCGCAAATGGCTTTGGCTTTGCACATTTTGTTTACACTTAGAACAGCAGTGCAAAAACCAGATGAATGGGTAGCAGACAGGACCCAGACAGCCACAAATATACATTGGATGTATTCAATTAATATTATTGACCATCCTGCATCCACATTCCCGGCAGTGCACAAACTTGCACAACATTTTTGCAATGGTAAGTGATGTGCAACATTTTCAAATGTTGCAAAACCAGAAAGTGCACACTCCCCAGTAAGTGTGATACTTGCAATTGGCAGGAAAACATCATTCTACATTGGTCTTGATCTGTGATAGGCATGGCAGGTGTTCCTAGAGAGGTTTTGAGATTCCGTGCTCAAAGATGGATTGTCCAGGAGGGAAAAGTGTTTGCTGGACTCCTAGTGAATGAACATGGGGCCAGCCTTTTGCAGAGTGGCTATTGTGGCTTGGATTATAAGGCAGAGGCATGGAATAGTCTGGCCCATGCTCTGACCAGTGCTGCCGGTATCCCCCGTACTGGTCAACAATGTACAAATCACTACATAGACCTCCATATGAAGAAAAGGAATACCCTCGGCCATTGAATTGAGGAATGTAAGACTGGGGGCACTCCACAAATGTGTTAGTATCACTTACAGAGACTACTTGTAAGAGTGAAAAGCTGGATATAGTTAGGATTGGCATGCTTAATGGTATTCTGTTCTGTTTTTTCTGCAGCTGTCACAGACCAAGAACTGAATGTGTGAACCCATGCCACTAGACTGGCACAGATGCAAGACCCATGTGGTATGTATGCATCCAAACAGTGGGGTTATTTTACTATTAAAAGTTACGTTGCATTTATTAGTTAAGTATACAGTTATATCAAACTGAGCATTCATTTCTCAACTGTAATAGGAAAGTATCTATGCATTACTCTGGAGGCCAAAACAACAGTTCAGTATTACAGAGTAGTCATAGGGAGTGCCTTCAAAATCCTCACTTTCCAAATAAACAATACTGATAAGTTTTCAGTGATATTGTAATGTAACGTCAAAGCTCTAAAACAGTGTCACCACTGGCTTGCTGTAAACTGTAATCAGTATACTTGGAACATGCATATATGCAACGCATGCACACATCAAGGATTGCTTACTGCAATCTGTAGTATACTGTGCATCTGTTAAGAGCTGGGTAGTCTTAACATTAAACAAAGGTATTTGTTAGCAGTTGGTAATGTTAGAAGCAAAGATAATAAAATAGTTCCACATACTTGTATCAGTTTGTATGTCACATATGAAGTTACTAATGTTCTCTTTTTTTTTCTCTCACCCCAACACTTTTCTCTCTTTCTTTGCCTTTTTCCACCACAGCATAGCAGGGTTGGCCTGTCCCATGGGATCTTCCTGCCGTCACTCCACTGGCTACAGCACCGCTGCCCAGCACATCTGCTGAGTGACCTTTTAGATCCCCTTCTGCCACCCCTGCCCTACCTGGCCCCTCAGGTAGGTCTGCCCTGCAGGATAGGCCAGTGGTTCCTTCCAGGAGCAGTGGTAGAGGTGGTGAGTTTATCACCCATGAACTGTCAGGATTGGTGCGTAGGATTGTCCACCACACAGTTGGTGCACACATACACCAGATGGAGACACTGCACTCCATCATTGTATTAAATAAGACAAGGAAATGCAGATGACTCAATTCTGTCACCCTGATGTCCATGGGTTTTGGAGTCCCCATCCTCACCCTAACCATGGGGTTCAGCCATCTCATGTGCCCTTCACCATCCCTGTTTCTTGCTTGTCTTGTCTGTCTGCAATTGCTTCCTCAGTTGCCCAACTTACCTCACCCAGACACTCCTGCAACCCTTCCCCAACATTCCTCTCTGTCTCTCCTAAAAACAAAAAAAAAGGTACCTGTCCCACAAAAAAAAACATCTCATACATAGTGCTCCATTTCACACAAATGTATTCATGACACACGTGATTCTGTCCAAATCCCTATAGAACATATTGTGTTGTGGTGACCCCTCTCTTTGGAGGTGACAATCCAAATTCAGTAAAATTTGTGTATATATGTTCATGTTGTATTTTTGAAGAAATGGATAGTTATGGTTCCTTCCTACATCCTTCCTGCACATTCCTGCCTTCCTTTCACTTTGTTCTTCCCTCTGCTTGCTCCCCATTTCACCACTTTCCTGTTTTCCCATTTCTTTTCTTTAAACCATAATTTTGAGGTGGTGCACATCGCTCACTATAGATTGGCTACAGAAAAATCAGTTATAAGTATTATATAGTTGTATTGGAAACCAGTACCATATAGTCATATTTTAGAGACTCCGTGCCAACTATCACACTTCAGAATTTGGATTTACATGTAAAATTAGTTGAAACTGTTGAATATACCTGGACTGAAACCTAGTACCATCTGAACAAAAAAAATACATGTATCACTGCATTAAAAGGTGGTGCTACAGACTCAGTTGATTAGGAGGGGTATTTTAAAGACTGTGTAGCAAATGACAGACAACTGCTTTTGCATACACCTGCAACTTAACTGAATGTCTGGCTGCAGTAATTAATGCATTTAATGTAGTGATAAGTTCCTTTTTGCGACACACAGTATAACTATAAGTAATTCACTATAGTATTTTGGAAGTAGTGTTGCTTATCAATGCAGCATCATGCAACATCTCACAGTACTGCTGAACAAAACTAAATGAGTATTGAAAAATAATGCTTTATAAAACATTACAGGAGATTATATAATGCTGCTTCATACAAATATAATGAAGAAGATATGACATTAGTGATATGGGGAACAAGCACAGAGGAGTACAAAGGGAAAACTTTCTTAAACTATGCCACTTACTATTGAATGTATTAAATACATCAGCTAGCTTACTGACTCTGGGGTAACGAGTGATAATGTATTGGACGCATATGGTAGTGGGTTTGAATACGAGTGGAAGCAGTAATTTTACAAGTGTGTATGATAGTTTAAATATATCTACTTATATTGCTGTCATTTACCATTGCTTCACATTGGTGCATGGTGTGCATCATTGCACAATAATTCTTTAAAGAAAAGAAATGGGGAAGACATGAAAGTGGTGAAATGGGGAGCAAGCAGGAGGAAGAACAAAGCAAAAGGAGGGAAGGAATGTGCAGGAAGGTTGTAGGAAAGAACCATAGTGTTGAGCACTGCTTACCATCGCACAAACAAAGTAAACAAGGTGCACATTGCCAGATACCATGTTTGTGTGATAGCCAGCATTATTAATTAAATGCATCCAGTTTACATCTGTGGCTGTCTATGTCCTGTCTACAACCTGGGTGGTCCACTCCTTCAGTTTGTGTACTGCTGTACTTGACACAAACCAGGTGAGCAGAGCTAAACATGTTTATGCCAAACAATGCATCACTCAAACATTGGCAAAAATAAATAAATAAATAAATAAATAAATAAAAAATAATTAAAACACAAAAGGGAGACTGTATACAGGTTTATAGAATGTCCAGATGTCTGCATCATATTGTTGGGCTCTTCCTTGTACAATGTGTGGTTTACTGGGAAACCATTGAAGATTGAGGTCAATATGTAATGACATACATTTCTATTTCATACTTCATTTCCTTCAGAAAATACATGCTAAGACAAAGTAAATCAGCCCAGTAGCTTATTGTTTGACCACATTTCTTGCACTAAAAGGTTGCGTGGAATGATCCACATTCAGTGTACAGGTTTCAGAGCCAGCAACACTGGTGTGAGCTGCAAAACCTTGGTTATGTGCACCACGCATCATTAATATTCATGGCATGAGACTGTGCAATGAGCAATATCGCATATGCAAAAACACTTCATGTAGGCTCTGTGCAGAACCTACATGGGAGTTTATTGAATCCCACTGTTGATGTTTTTCTAAGCTAGACATGAATTTAATTACAGTTAAGCATAGTGATGAGTTTTCTTTCTTAGAAGGTGCTCTCAGACAGGATCTATGTGCTCTTTCAATTTCAAAAGATAAACGTTTCAGGTAAATTGTTATGTTTTATTGAGCCAAGTAGTTAAGAAGTTTATTATATTGTCTCCTTCATACTTTTTAGATATACCATAAATTCTATTGTTATTTCATCTCAGTCTATTTTCTAAATCATTGAGGATTTCTATGAGCCAGTTACTTTGTTGTAAAAGAAATTCAGTGTGAGACTCACCTTGAGTTATTCTGCTTTCATAATTTTTCAAAGTGTCTTGCATACAGCTGATGTGTGCCCCTTTTTGTTTCATAATAGCTTCAGAATGTTCTTTCTTCTTTCTAATCTCTTCTTTGAAACATTCCAGTTTTGTATCCAGTTTGTCTATTTTAAATAACATATCCTCTATACTAAATAATATTGACTGAATGTCTTTCTTAACACAAGAATCCTGAGTGCCATTTCTTGAGTGACTCATGTTGAAGACCCTTCTCTCTTGACAAAACCATTCAAATTCTGTCAGAAAAACATACTATTTTTGACAAACTTCAACCTATACATCTTTTTTTGACTATTAATGAATAAAATTAGCTAGCAAGTATTTTCAATTTTTAATTTTTTGATTACATTTTCTGTCAGAGAAAAGTTTTCAGTCACACTGCATTCATCATTTGCTTCTCTCAGTTAGCCATCTTAGCCACACCACCTATTCCCACATTTCTTACCCTGTTATGTTAATAGTCTAATGGAATATACATTGTAATGATCTACTAAGATCCACCCTTCCTTCCCTACATTAGCTGCCATGGCAGTTATCATACATTCTGATACTTGTTTTTTTGCCCACTTCATAGGGTGATGTTCATCCTCTCTAACATCATGTTTCTTATCATTTGTTAGGTAACTGAGTGACAATTCCATTTCTTCCTCTTCTTTTCATCATTCTGCAACAACCTATACCACACTGCATTAATGTCTCACCCCTTTTTGGCATCAAGCAATGATTCTGTGATACAACTTTCTCCCCTTCATTGCTGCATTTTCCCTGTCTTACTTCCTAATGTCTTTATACTGTATAGTAATATTAGCTTGCCCGGCTGTATTGATTTTTCTTCCATGTTCAGTGTAAGTTTGCTCCTCTTGTCTAGTACTTGAGCATATGCTGCTTGATTATATACCCCACTTCTGCTTCTGTGGCACTTCTCTCATCCTATGTTAAAGGTATTGTCACAAACACATTTATACCCATGATTTAAGAACTGCTCTCTTTTCTGATCCAAAATGAGGGCTTTATCTGATATATGGTTGCTCTTCCTTAGTGATCTCCCTATTCTTCTACCAGCCCAATTTCTTTCCCCTTGACCTCTGCTGTAGCAAGTCATTATTATCCTCAATCCTCTCTTTCCACAGTTTGCTAGAACATATAACCTTTTGGAAAATGCTTTTTCTAACCTCTGTCCTAGTATCTTTCTGTCTCCTCCTTGGAATTGCTTGTCAGAGCCATAACAAAGACAGAACTGGGACAGAGTGAAGGAGATAGCTCTATTGGGTGCAATCTGTTAAGGGACATGATTGTCAATTGCTGATGAGGCACAACTGCAGTACTGGAACTCACTGAAGAAACTATGGGTGCTACTGTGGCTTCCTAAATGGATACCAAGACAGTATGTACTACAATGGTAAAGCTAGTAGCTTATTCTACCTCTAGCAATGAGCTTACACAATCTCTTTTGCTAAAGTTCCATTACAGTTCAGGGTAGAGTTAGTGAATTAATTTTTTTGTATTAACAGTAGTAATAAGCTAAAGAGCTTGATTGTTACAATTGCAGCAGTAATAGATGTGTTTTTTTTTTGTTCTTCAACTTTGAGACTTTGGGGATTTTTTTTTCTTTGGTTTTCATGTTCAGCTTGAAGGGTCATGGCAGTAGGTGACCTAGCTATGGCTTTGCCACTTGCTGAAACCTCAACAGTCCTCACTGACAAATCATTGCTGCCTAAATGCAACACTCAGTGTAGCCACCTTCCACCTTTGTGATGTCTTTGATCACCTTTTCAGAGGTCTTACTAAGTTTAATTCATGAGCACCATTTCACTATAACCCACTATTTTCTGTCTCCCTTGAGAAGGCATTTAACTCTCTTAATGAAAAAGTCTCTAATTGCCAATGTCATCATCCCTCTGATGGCAGTGGTTGTCCTGTCCAGCTTCACAGTGTGATCCATGCACTAACCCTCCTGTTGCAACCTTCTCCACTTCAGTTGCACCAGCCCTAGCCATTTTCATTGTCCCTGAAGATTACCTTTCATCTTCTTTTGCTACACTCCTTATATTACTGTTGTGCCTAATGACTGTTGCTTGCTAATGCTCTCTCCTCTTTCCCTCTGACTGAGTTATTCTTCATGCCTGTTTCTATCCATGTTTCCCCTGATGTTGTTTTCTGCAGGACAACCAGTGGATCTGCTGCTTTTTCAATATTTATGACCATATTCTGCTCCTATTCCTCTTACCTTTCATCTCTGTAATCTCTTTTCTGGCTTCACATTTTCCTTTCTTCTCATTCCTTGCATCTTTCATATTCATTGTTCTCCACTCTGTTGGTCCACTTGCATTTACGATTCTAACTGCTACTGCCCATGTCCTCCAATTGCTGCCTAGTCCTCTTTCAACCTTTTCCTAGACCATTCTATCCCCTTTATTCCTCTTGCTCCCTCCTTTCCAGTGTCACTTGCTGCCCTTTCTCGTACATTTACCCAACCTTGTACTGCATCTAGTTCCTGCAGTCTATTCTGAATCACTGTATCCTTCTTGCAAACCCTATATCCTCTGTCGTCTCAAAGCTATCTGAGCCAAACCCCTTCTTCACAGGATTAGCTTCTTCTACACAACGTTCTTTCTCATCTCCTGCAACCCACATTGCTCTCACCCACTAACTTCATTTTTTTATTTGAATTTATTAACAGTCAGCTATAACTTTCAACCTCAACTGTTTCACTATCTTACCTTCCATAAACCTGCCTTTCTTCTTGGACTACTTTTCAGTCTACCTGCTCTTATCTGCCAAATTCCCATTAAATCTTAGTACCTGTTAAATTTTTATTTTCCTTAGTCTTGTGTGGTCTTCTCTACACCCTGCCCAGTCACTACTTCTTTCCTGTGTATATTATCCTACATACCAACATGAATCTGAAAAAGTAGAAGAAAGATAGTTTGGTAATTAGAGTATGTAGGCAGTATTAGCTATATTACATATTTCCCTTCTGGGGATTTCTATTTAGTCACATGGAATCATGGTTCCCTTCAATTCCCCCAGGAACACTGCAGTTTTCACATAGGGACCAGGTTTCCCTATAACCGATGCTGTTTCTGTTCATGGTAAATGTAGAACAATATATTTAGGAATGGAGTGAATGATTATCACACTATATGCTTTCTGTTTACTGTTTGGAATTTAGAAGCATTTTTATACATTTCTTTATTTTCTGTGTTATGGATAGTGTCTTGGTACTATTTTTAATTCAGATTGGGATGGATCTGATGAAGCTTTTGGCGAAAGCCCAGCAGAACTAGTTTTTCCCTCCTCTGGACACAACCTCATTCTGCCTCCCAAACATGTTAAGTGAAATACCTCAGTAAAAATACCAAACAGCCCCACAGCCTGAGGTGGAATTTTACACCATACCAATCCACTGAAAGGCAACACCCACCAATTAGGAGACTGGCAAACCCCACCTCCCATTTAGAGCAATCAGGAAAGGCCACGACCTAGACTTCACCCACACCTCTTGTGATATTTCTGCATATAAGTGACAACACTATCCACTGTATTTCACTGAGTAGCACTTTTATCCATCCTGTAAACAGAACCCCCCAAAAAACAGAACTTACGACCCCAGAGGAATTTTTCTGTTATTTACTTTGGCGATTTTTTGAGTTCACAACTGTACCAATTGGCTAGACAGAGGGACAGAGCTGGGAAAGATGTGCAGCAGGTAAGGGTGTTAAAGGACAGTGAGGGAAACATACTCACAAGTGAGGAGAGTGTGTTGGATAGATGGAAAGAGTACTTTGAAGGGCTGATGAATGAAGAGAATGAGAGAGAGAGAAGGTTGGATGATGTGAGGATAGTGAAACAGGAAGTGAAGCAGATTAGCAAGGAGGAAGTAAAGACAGCTATGAAGAGGATGAAGAATGGAAAGGTTGTTGGCCCAGATGACATACCAGTGGAAGCATGGAGGTGCTTAGGAGAAATGGCAGTGGAATTTGTAACCAGATTGTTTAATGAAATTTTGGAAAGTCAAAGGATGCCTGAGGAGTGGAGAAAAAGTGTTTTGGTACCTATCTTTAAGAATAAGGGTGATGTGCAGAGCTGCAGTAACTACAGAGGGATAAAATTGATCAGTCACAGCTTGAAGTTATGGGAAAGAGTAGTGGAAGCTAGGTTAAGAAGGGAGGTGATGATTAGTGATCAGCAGTATGGTTTCATGCCAGGAAAGAGCACTACAGATGCAATATTTGCTCTGAGAGTGTTGTTGGAGAAATACAGAGAAGGGCAGAAGGAGTTGCATTGTGTCTTTGTGGACTTAGAGAAAGCATATGACAGGGTGCCTAGAGAGGAGCTGTGGTATTGTATGAGGAAGTTGGGAGTGACAGAGAAGTATGTAAGAGTGGTACAGGATATGTACAAGGGTAGTGTGACATTGGTGAGGACTGCGGTGGGAATGACAGATACGTTTAAGGTGGAGGTGGGATTACATCAAGGATCAGCTCTGAGCCCTTTCTTATTTGCAGTGGTGATGGACAGGTTGACAGATGAGATTAGACATGAGGCCCCATGGACTATAATGTTTGCAGATGACATTGTGATATGTAGTGAGAGTAGGGACCAGGATGAGGAGACCCTGGAGAGGTGGAGATATGCTTTAGAGAGGAGAGGAATGAAGGTCAGCAGGGCTAAAACAGAATATATGTGTGTAAATGAGAGGGAGGGTAGAGGAATGGTGAGGATGCAGGGAGTAGAGTTGGTAAAGGTGGATGAGTTTAAGTACTTGGCATCAACAGTTCAGAGTAATGATGAGTGTGGAAGAGAGGTGAAGAAGAGAGTACAGGCAGGGTGGAATGGGTGGAGAAGAGTGTCAGGAGTGATTTGTGACAGACGGGTACCAATAAGAGTGAAAGGGAAGGTCTACAAGAGGGTAGTGAGACCAGCTATGTTATATGGGTTGGAGACGGTAGCATTGACAAAAAGGCAGGAGTCAGAGCTGGATGTGGCAGAGTTAAAGATGTTAATATTTGCACTGGGTGTGACTAGGATGGACAGGATTAGGAATCAGTATATTAGAGGGTCAGCTCAGGTTGGACAGTTTGGAGACAAAGCAAGAGAGGCGAGATTGCGTTGGTTTGGGCATGTGCTGAGGAGGGATGTTGGGTATATTGGGAAAAGGATGCTAAGGATGGAGCTGCCAGGTAAGAGGAAAAGAGAAAGGCCTAAGATAAGGTTTATGGATGTGGTGAGAGAGGGCATGCACACGGTTGGTGTGAAAGAGCATGATGCAGAGGACAGGAAGAAATGGAAACAGATGATCCGCTGTGGCGACCCCTAATGGGAACAGCCGAAAGAAGATGATGATGAACTGCTTTTCTGTGTCTCAGATCTTAAAAATTATTTTTGATTTGGCTGTTTGAAATGCTTCATCTTTATTGTTGGGCTAAATGATCTCTAGCTGGTCAACCTCACTGATACCCTATAACATAGCAGAAATAATTTCAATCAGTCTATGTCACATTTTTAATCCTTAAATTGATGGTCTTTTTAAACCAGGGTAAAGGTATTAATCATCATCCTTGGAAGATTTTGCCTGTTTGTCTTGGATGAACTGGTATTATAACCACAATAGGTGCTTCTAGCAGTTTTTCTAATTACGAATAAACTTATTAATGTAATGGTAAATCAAGCAAAGTAATGTTTTACTAAAGAAAAAAAAAGCTGTTTATTTATTGGTCAGAACAGATAGTATCCATACCAAACAGCTATTGCTCATTATTTGATTTGTTGATAATGTTGAAGAAAACATTTTCATACATACATGTATATTGTTGTGCTGCAAATGTCACAAGTAATAAAGGACTTACAAAGCTTCATTATAATGGAATTCCAAAAACATAAACTGAATATAGAAAACTTACATAGAAAAGGCTGTGAACACAAAGTCTAAGTGATTGAAATCAATAAAGACTATGGAACAAAACTCCAATCATTTTTCAGTCCATGTCATTGTCACAACTTGAGTTTCTTAATTGATGATACCTCCTAATCATTTGTAAAATATGTTTATCTTGTCATTAGCCTTTAGAGTCCCTATAGCCTATCTGCAGCTTCTAAAAGAGTGGAAAAGTTACTCCAGAATAACAACTGATATTGTTGTTCATAGATCAGGAGCAAATATGTAGTTAGACATCACACCAGCATATATTGCACCAGGAGTCACCAAAAGTTAATTGACAAAAACACATTGTGTCTTTTAAAAATATTATTAAAATAACACATTTTCAGGATTGAAAGCATCCCTGTATCACTTATTCCTTCATTTTTAAATATACAGATTAGGCTATCCCTAGGCGGGCTGCTGTGTCTCCTTGGACTTGAGGGTGGATTTTTTTTTCCGCATCTATTTTAACAGATTGTATACCTGGGTTCCTGTCCTTCCCTAACCCAAGAGGCCCTGTGGACATCTCTTAATATCCAGTATCCTGAACAGGATTGAACATCCTCATAACAAAGACTGTCCTCCCAGATATTTTTTTGGAAACTATTTTAACAGATTGTATACCTGGGTTCCTGTCCTTCCCTAACCCAAGAGGCCCTGTGGACATCTCTTAATATCCAGTATCCTGAACAGGATTGAACATCCTCATAACAAAGACTGTCCTCCCAGATATTTTTTGGGAACTATTTTAACAGATTGTATACCTGGGTTCCTGTCCTTCCCTAACCCAAGAGGCCCTGTGGACATCTCTTAATATCCAGTATCCTGAACAGGATTGAACATCCTCATAACAAAGACTGTCCTCCCAGATATTTTTGGAAACTATTTTAACAGATTGTATACCTGGGTTCCTGTCCTTCCCTAACCCAAGAGGCCCTGTGGACATCTCTTAATATCCAGTATCCTGAACAGGATTGAACATCCTCATAACAAAGACTGTCCTCCCAGATATTTTTTTGGAAACTATTTTAACAGATTGTATACCTGGGATCCTGTCCTTCCCTAACCCAAGAGGCCCTGTGGACATCTCTTAATATCCAGTATCCTGAACAGGATTGAACATCCTCATAACAAAGACTGTCCTCCCAGATATTTTTTGGAAACTATTTTAACAGATTGTATACCTGGGTTCCTGTCCTTCCCTAACCCAAGAGGCCCTGTGGACATCTCTTAATATCCAGTATCCTGAACAGGATTGAACATCCTCATAACAAAGACTGTCCTCCCAGATATTTTTTTGGGAACTATTTTAACAGATTGTATACCTGGGTTCCTGTCCTTCCCTAACCCAAGAGGCCCTGTGGACATCTCTTAATATCCAGTATCCTGAACAGGATTGAACATCCTCATAACAAAGACTGTCCTCCCAGATATTTTTTGGAAACTATTTTAACAGATTGTATACCTGGGTTCCTGTCCTTCCCTAACCCAAGAGGCCCTGTGGACATCTCTTAATATCCAGTATCCTGAACAGGATTGAACATCCTCATAACAAAGACTGTCCTCCCAGATATTTTTTGGAAAGTATGTCCTATCATTGTATTGCTTAGCTTTACTCACCAGGACATATTTTTTGCTCCCCTGCCAGGTAAACCAGCAGGGCCCCCCCCCTCCAGTTTGGCCTTTGCTCCTCTCTCCTTCCCTCCTCTATTTGCCTTTTGTCCTTATTAATCCTCCCTCTCTACCCTGTCTCTTGTTCTTTATCCTTGGTAAACCCCCTGTGTGCTCTGTCTGATATTCTTTCCTAACCTGGCCACTAGGTGGCGCCCTTGTTACTACAAATCCTACATTCATATTTATTAGAATATCCTACTGCACTTCCTATCGATCCAACCTGCTGTTTCTCTCACGAACATCTCCTCTATCTTACCCAGTACTATTTCACTTGCCCCCCACTTATCATACAAGTCTCCTCAACCTGTTGAACTCACCCTTACCTTTACACCTGTTTCTCTTCTTCTTGCCTGATTGTTTTCTGCAACTGGTCGTCTTGTTCTTGACACCGGACTCTTTCCGTCTATACTGTCTATACACTCTTGGTCCCCCCTCCCTCTCTTCCTGTTTTCTTTGTGACTTATTTTATTCCACTTGCCTGTCCCTCCCCCAACATCTACGGTACTTACTTTTTCTATTTGCCTATTTCCTTACCTTTCACTTAGTGTGCCTACACTCTTACTTGCCCTCCCTACCTCTCATCTACTGTGCCCCCCTCCTTCCAACTATCATCTCCTTCTCTGTACTATTCTCTCCATATTACATCTGCCTTCGGCTCTTACTCAAACATTTTTCTCCCTCCTCTCTTCCATCCTCACCTTTCGGCTCTTACTCTAACACTGTTTTTCCCTCCTCTCTTCCATCCACACCTTTTAACTTCCTGCTCCACGACCTTACTATAGTTTGATTGTACTGTACTTTCCTACCCCTTTTTCTCTACCTGTCCCTCCCCTCCAACTCCATTTCCTTCCATACTACAAATATACCCATCCCCAGCCGTTTCCTCCTATAGGCTATCCCTAGGGGCTGCTGTGTCTCCTTGGACTTGAGGGTGGATTTTTTCCGCATGTGAGTACTTTGTTTAGATGCATTTATGTACTGTCTAGTTGTTGTTTTCCTTGTATTACAATCACTTATAGCATAATATGTTGAACTAGCTGTTTATACCTGTGTTTCTGTGCAACTAGTAATACGCCGATGTGAACCACGTGTTTTCCATAGGTACTTTTGAAGGCGGTTAAATACCCCTTCTTCACTCCTTTTCGGCCCTGCATCATTCCATCCTGCAAACCGAGGATCTGCTTCCTTGGTTTCTTCTGATACTAGCGACGCCTGTGCCATTCCCCTATCCTTACAACTGGTCAGACAGCCACAACGGTAGCTTTATTTCTTACCGTTTGCTGTAACCTTTAAACACTGTTGTGTTGTAACTTCTTTTTAAAGACGCTCAATAGGCGCCTTCTTGCTACCGGACAATTTTGATTCCAATTGCTTAAAGGCGTTGTCTTTAAAGAGCTTATGTGCTACTTATTAAGACTTTCTTACCACTGATTAAACACTGTATCTGTGCAATTAATGATACACTTAGTCTGAAAGCCTAGTGTGAGCGTTCTTCTTACCGCTCACGGTTAGCGTGTCTTTGGGTGGATCATAAAGTGCCATCAGCACCTTTTTCATAGCTTGCCTAGCAGCGGATTCCCTCGGCAGGCTTTTTTTTCTTTTTGCCTATTTTTTTGTTTGGCCCTGACCCCCTCCAATACCCTAGGCAACCTGACCTTAAGGGTTTTTAATAGTAATGTAATACATACTCGGACCTGCATATGGTGTGTCTACCACTCCTGGTAACTGTATATACCATGATAACTGGTTTTTCTCCCCGTGCTGCGACTTTTTGGCAGTGTCCCTTCTTAGGCTAGACTCCACGTGGTCTCCCATAACGTAGTTTACTGGCGTTGATTTATTGAGTTTTAGCGCACTATAAGTTCCTACCTGCTAAGGTATTTTACTGGCGTACAGTTGTTAACTATTGTGTACTACAAGTTTCTAATTACTAAGTGTGTAACTTCTTTTGCTGGCGTTGACTTATGAGTTATAGCGCACTATAAGATCCTACTTGCTAAAGTATCTTACTGGCGTACACTTATGAGTTATTCTGCACTACAAGTTTCTAATTACTAAAGTGTGTATGCTATGGAAATGTACTGCTCTCTGCTGATATTGTAACTTCCCAGTAACAGTGCTGCATTTTCGACCACATATATTTGTCCTACTCACTTTGAAGTATAATTATTTTACAATCTCATATTCCCCTTGGGATCTTTGTTATACTTGACCTTAGATCCGTGGATTTTTTAATACTAGGTCCAGCCTATGGTTTGTAGAAACTGATTGACTGCGTGAAGTATATGCTTTGTATTTGAACGTATCTTATCACCAGGTCTGTTACTGTTTTGCCTAAATGTTTTTTTTATAGATAGTTAACTACTGTAAAGTTTATTCCTTGAGGGCCCACTGTATGTCTGTAACAGGCTGACTACTCTGCTTCATATAGTGTTGCCCCAGGGTAAATCACTGTACTGCCCTCGTTGTTCTTGATTTAAAGCAAATTATGCTAGTTATGTTGTACCCTCATTTTTGATTAACAACTTATTCTTTTTCCTCTGCTTGTTTTCTCTTTTCTCTCTACCTGTAGCTATTTTAACAGATTGTATACCTGGGTTCCTGTCCTTCCCTAACCCAAGAGGCCCTGTGGACATCTCTTAATATCCAGTATCCTGAACAGGATTGAACATCCTCATAACAAAGACTGTCCTCCCAGATATTTTTTTGGAAAGTATGTCCTATCATTGTATTGCTTAGCTTTACTCACCAGGACATATTTTTTGCTCCCCTGCCAGGTAAACCAGCAGCCCCCCCCCTCTAGTTTGGCCTTTGATCCTCTCTCCTTCCCTCCTCTATTTGCCTTTTGTCCTTATTAATCCTCCCTCTCTACCCTGTCTCTTGTTCTTTATCCTTGGTAAACCCCCTGTGTGCTCCGTCTGATATTCTTTCCTAACCTGGCCACTAGGTGGCGGCCTTGTTACTACAAATCCTACATTCATATTTATTAGAATATCCTACTGCACTTCCTATCGATCCAACCTGCTATTTCTCTCACGAACATCTCCTCTATCTTACCCAGTACTATTTCACTTACCCCCCACTTATCATACAAGTCTCCTCAACCTGTTGAACTCACCCTTACCTTTACACCTGTTTCTCTTCCTCTTGCCTGATTGTTTTCTGCAACTGGTCGTCTTGTTCTTGACACCGGCCTCTTTCTGTCTGTACTTTCTACACGCTCTTGGTCCCCTCTCCCTCTCTTCCTGTTTTCTTTGTGACTTATTTTATTCCACTTGCCTGTCCCTCCCCCAACATCTGCGGTACTTACTTTTTCTATTTGCCTATTTCCTTACCTTTCACTTAGTGTGCTTACACTCTTACTTGCCCTCCCTACCTCTCATCTACTGTGCCCCCCTCCTTCCAACTATCATCTCCTTCTCTGTATTATTCTCTCCATATTACATCTGCCTTCGGCTCTTACTCAAACATTTTTCTCCCTCCTCTCTTCCATCCTCACCTTTCGGCTCTTACTCTAACACTTTTTTCCCTCCTCTCTTCCATCCACACCTTTTAACTTCCTGCTCCACGACCTTACTATAGTTTGATTGTACTGTACTTTCCTACCCCTTTTTCTCTCTACCTGTCCCCTCCCCCTCCAACTCCATTTCCGCTTCCATACTACAAATATACCCGTCCCCCAGCCGTTTCCTCCCTATAGGCTATCCCTAGGCGGGCTGCTGTGTCTCCTTGGACTTGAGGGTGGATTTTTTTTTCCGCATGTGAGTACTTTGTTTAGATGCATTTATGTACTGTCTAGTTGCGTTGTTTTCCTTGTATTACAATCACTTATAGCATAATATGTTGAACTAGCTGTTTATACCTGTACGTTTCTGTGCAACTAGTAATACGCCGATGTGAACCACGTGGAACGCCATTTTTCCATAGGTACTTTTGAAGGCGGTTAAATACCCCTTCTTCACTCCTTTTCGGCCCTGCATCATTCCATCCTGCACGGTCGCTTAAACCGAGGATCTGCTTCCTTGGTTTCTTCTGATACTAGCGACGCCTGTGCCATTCCCCTATCCCTACAACTGGTCAGACAGCCACAATGGTAGCTTTATTTCTTACCGTTTGCTGTAACCTTTAAACACTGTTGTGTTGTAACTTCTTTTTAAAGACGCTCAATAGGCGCCTTCTTGCTACCGGACAATTTTGATTCCAATTGCTTAAAGGCGTTGTCTTTAAAGAGCTTATGTGCTACTTACTAAGACTTTCTTACCACTGATTAAACACTGTATCTGTGCAATTAATGATACACTTAGTCTGAAAGCCTAGTGTGAGCGTTCTTCTTACCGCTCACGGTTAGCGTGTCTTTGGGTGGATCATAAAGTGCCATCAGCACCTTTTTCATAGCTTGCCTAGCAGCGGATTCCCTCGGCAGGCTTTTTTTTCTTTTTGCCTATTTTTTTGTTTGGCCCTGACCCCCTCCAATACCCTAGGCAATTAAGGGTTTTTAATAGTAATGTAATACATACTCGGACCTGCATATGGTGTGTCTACCACTCCTGGTAACTGTATATACCATGATAACTGGTTTTTCTCCCCGTGCTGCGACTTTTTGGCAGTGTCCCTTCTTAGGCTAGACTCCACGTGGTCTCCCATAACGTAGTTTACTGGCGTTGATTTATTGAGTTTTAGCGCACTATAAGTTCCTACCTGCTAAGGTATTTTACTGGCGTACAGTTGTTAACTATTGTGTACTACAAGTTTCTAATTACTAAGTGTGTAACTTCTTTTGCTGGCGTTGACTTATGAGTTATAGCGCACTATAAGATCCTACTTGCTAAAGTATCTTACTGGCGTACACTTATGAGTTATTCTGCACTACAAGTTTCTAATTACTAAAGTGTGTATGCTATGGAAATGTACTGCTCTCTGCTGATATTGTAACTTCCCAGTAACAGTGCTGCATTTTCGACCACATATATTTGTCCTACTCACTTTGAAGTATAATTATTTTACAATCTCATATTCCCTTGGGATCTTTGTTATACTTGACCTTAGATCCGTGGATTTTTAATACTAGGTCCAGCCTATGGTTTGTAGAAACTGATTGACTGCGTGAAGTATATGCTTTGTATTTGAGCGTATCTTATCACCAGGTCTGTTACTGTTTTGCCTAAATGTTTTTTTTATAGATAGTTAACTACTGTAAAGTTTATTCCTTGAGGGCCCACTGTATGTCTGTAACAGGCTGACTACTCTGCTTCATATAGTGTTGCCCCAGGGTAAATCACTGTACTGCCCTCGTTGTTCTTGATTTAAAGCAAATTATGCTAGTTATGTTGTACCCTCATTTTTGATTAACAACTTATTCTTTTTCCTCTGCTTGTTTTCTCTTTTCTCTCTACCTGTAGCTATTTTAACAGATTGTATACCTGGGTTCCTGTCCTTCCCTAACCCAAGAGGCCCTGTGGACATCTCTTAATATCCAGTATCCTGAACAGGATTGAACATCCTCATAACAAAGACTGTACTCCCAGATATTTTTTTGCAAAGTATGTCCTATCATTGTATTGCTTAGCTTTACTCACCAGGACATATTTTTTGCTCCCCTGCCAGGTAAACCAGCAGCCCCCCCCTCTAGTTTGGCCTTTGATCCTCTCTCCTTCCCTCCTCTATTTGCCTTTTGTCCTTATTAATCCTCCCTCTCTACCCTGTCTCTTGTTCTTTATCCTTGGTAAACCCCCTGTGTGCTCCGTCTGATATTCTTTCCTAACTTGGCCACTAGGTGGCGCCCTTGTTACTACAAATCCTACATTCATATTTATTAGAATATCCTACTGCACTTCCTATCGATCCAACCTGCTATTTCTCTCACGAACATCTCCTCTATCTTACCCAGTACTATTTCACTTACCCCCCACTTATCATACAAGTCTCCTCAACCTGTTGAACTCACCCTTACCTTTACACCTGTTTCTCTTCCTCTTGCCTGATTGTTTTCTGCAACTGGTCGTCTTGTTCTTGACACCAGCCTCTTTCTGTCTGTACTTTCTACACGCTCTTGGTCCCCTCTCCCTCTCTTCCTGTTTTCTTTGTGACTTATTTTATTCCACTTGCCTGTCCCTCCCCCAACATCTGCGATACTTACTTTTTCTATTTGCCTATTTCCTTACCTTTCACTTAGTGTGCTTACACTCTTACTTGCCCTCCCTACCTCTCATCTACTGTGCCCCCCTCCTTCCAACTATCATCTCCTTCTCTGTACTATTCTCTCCATATTACATCTGCCTTCGGCTCTTACTCAAATATTTTTCTCCCTCCTCTCTTCCATCCGCACCTTTCGGCTCTTACTCTAACACTTTTTTCCCTCCTCTCTTCCATCCACACCTTTTAACTTCCTGCTCCACGACCTTACTATAGTTTGATTGTACTGTACTTTCCTACCCCTTTTTCTCTCTACCTGTCCCCTCCCCCTCCAACTCCATTTCCGCTTCCATACTACAAATATACCCGTCCCCCAGCCGTTTCCTCCCTATAGGCTATCCCTAGGCGGGCTGCTGTGTCTCCTTGGACTTGAGGGTGGATTTTTTTTTCCGCATGTGAGTACTTTGTTTAGATGCATTTATGTACTGTCTAGTTGCGTTGTTTTCCTTGTATTACAATCACTTATAGCATAATATGTTGAACTAGCTGTTTATACCTGTACGTTTCTGTGCAACTAGTAATACGCCGATGTGAACCATGGGCATCATTTTCCATAGGTACTTTTGAAGGCGGTTAAATACCCTTCTTCACTCCTTTTCGGCCCTGCATCATTCCATCCTGCACGGTCGCTTAAACCGAGGATCTGCTTCCTTGGTTTCTTCTGATGCTAGCGACGCCTGTGCCATTCCCCTATCCCTACAACTGGTCAGACAGCCACAACGGTAGCTTTATTTCTTACCGTTTGCTGTAACCTTTAAACACTGTTGTGTTGTAACTTCTTTTTAAAGACGCTCAATAGGCGCCTTCTTGCTACCGGACAATTTTGATTCCAATTGCTTAAAGGCGTTGTCTTTAAAGAGCTTATGTGCTACTTACTAAGACTTTCTTACCACTGATTAAACACTGTATCTGTGCAATTAATGATACACTTAGTCTGAAAGCCTAGTGTGAGCGTTCTTCTTACCGCTCACGGTTAGCGTGTCTTTGGGTGGATCATAAAGTGCCATCAGCACCTTTTTCATAGCTTGCCTAGCAGTGGATTCCCTCGGCAGGCTTTTTTTTCTTTTGCCTATTTTTTTGTTTGGCCCTGACCTCCAATACCCTAGGCAATTAAGGGTTTTTAATAGTAATGTAATACATACTCGGACCTGCATATGGTGTGTCTACCACTCCTGGTAACTGTATATACCATGATAACTCGTTTTTCTCCCCGTGCTGCAACTTTTTGGCAGTGTCCCTTCTTAGGCTAGACTCCACGTGGTCTCCCATAACGTAGTTTACTGGCGTTGATTTATTGAGTTTTAGCGCACTATAAGTTCCTACCTGCTAAGGTATTTTACTGGCGTACAGTTGTTAACTATTGTGTACTACAAGTTTCTAATTACTAAGTGTGTAACTTCTTTTGCTGGCGTTGACTTATGAGTTATAGCGCACTATAAGATCCTACTTGCTAAAGTATCTTACTGGCGTACACTTATGAGTTATTCTGCACTACAAGTTTCTAATTACTAAAGTGTGTATGCTATGGAAATGTACTGCTCTCTGCTGATATTGTAACTTCCCAGTAACAGTGCTGCATTTTCGACCACATATATTTGTCCTACTCACTTTAAAGTATAATTATTTTACAATCTCATATTCCCCTTGGGATCTTTGTTATACTTGACCTTAGATCCGTGGATTTTTTAATACTAGGTCCAGCCTATGGTTTGTAGAAACTGATTGACTGCGTGAAGTATATGCTTTGTATTTGAACGTATCTTATCACCAGGTCTGTTACTGTTTTGCCTAAATGTTTTTTTTATAGATAGTTAACTACTGTAAAGTTTATTCCTTGAGGGCCCACTGTATGTCTGTAACAGGCTGACTACTCTGCTTCATATAGTGTTGCCCCAGGGTAAATCACTGTACTGCCCTCGTTGTTCTTGATTTAAAGCAAATTATGCTAGTTATGTTGTACCCTCATTTTTGATTAACAACTTATTCTTTTTCCTCTGCTTGTTTTCTCTTTTCTCTCTACCTGTAGCTATTTTAACAGATTGTATACCTGGGTTCCTGTCCTTCCCTAACCCAAGAGGCCCTGTGGACATCTCTTAATATCCAGTATCCTGAACAGGATTGAACATCCTCATAACAAAGACTGTCCTCCCAGATATTTTTTTGGAAAGTATGTCCTATCATTGTATTGCTTAGCTTTACTCACCAGGACATATTTTTTGCTCCCCTGCCAGGTAAACCAGCAGCCCCCCCTCTAGTTTGGCCTTAGATCCTCTCTCCTTCCCTCCTCTATTTGCCTTTTGTCCTTATTAATCCTCCCTCTCTACCCTGTCTCTTGTTCTTTATCCTTGGTAAACCCCCTGTGTGCTCCGTCTGATATTCTTTTCTAACCTGGCCACTAGGTGGCACCCTTGTTACTACAAATCCTACATTCATATTTATTAGAATATTCTACTGCACTTCCTATCGATCCAACCTGCTATTTCTCTCACGAACATCTCCTCTATCTTACCCAGTACTATTTCACTTACCCCCCACTTATCATACAAGTCTCCTCAACCTGTTGAACTCACCCTTACCTTTACACCTGTTTCTCTTCCTCTTGCCTGATTGTTTTCTGCAACTGGTCGTCTTGTTCTTCCCCGCTCCGTTCGCTCACTCCGCTCCCCTCCCTACCCCCAATTCCCACACACCCCCAGGGGTCCTACCTTTATACATACTTAGGCACACCCCCAATTAGCCAACTACCTATAACTTTTCTCCTATACATCTACCAATCAACTCCTCACTCCTACAACCACACCCTTTCTCCAAACTGCCTCACCCTATCTTTACAAACCGTGCAGTCCTATAATTACTAGCCTCACACTCTATAAAAACATGCCTTTAACCCTTAAATCACTCTTTCCTCTTCTTCTCCTTAACATCCTGCTTTACTACTACACCCTAACCTCCTATGAAAATCTCAAGCTTAACCAAACTCCTGCATCAGCCAAACATACTACAACCACACTTCCTCTACCCAACCAAACACATATTAATATACTATCTACCTGTCCCTACCTCCCCCCTCTCTACCATAAAGCCCACCATTACAAATTCACAACCTCCAAACGGCTCTATCTAATACCATTCAAATATACAAAGGTCCTTCAACCCCCACAAACTCTTTTACTTATACATGGGGACATCCACCCCAACCCTGGCCCCAATACCCTCCACAATCAAAGCCCTTCAAACCAAACTGCCAACTATTCTAACCCACCCTTTTCCTCTGACTCCCTCTCTATTGCTCACCTTAATATTCGTAGCATTAACAACAAAGTCACTCAACTCCATGCCTTAATTGATTTCTACGCCTTTGATATCCTCTGTCTCACTGAAACCTGGCTTAAACCCAGTACCAAAGACAATGAATTCACTCCCCCAGGCTATAGCACCTTAAGGCAAGATCGTCCAAATAAAAAAGGTGGAGGAGTGGCCCTCCTATACAAATCCCAACTTCAGGTAGCCTTAATTGACTCCTTCCCTCCCACACCAGGAAATGCTGAAATACTTTGCACCAAACTCCAAGTTAACAAATCCAAGGCTATAAACATAATATGTTCCTACATCCCCCCAGGCAAGAACATCAATACCCTAGAAAATATCCTAAGCTGGATTTCCTGCACCTTTCCCCAGGAAACCATAATCTTAGGTGATTTTAATATTGACTGGAGCTCCTGCATATCCCCCAAACCCACCATTCACCTTAATCTCTTTAACTTTCACCAAACCATCAACTCCCCTACTAGAATACATAAATCCACCCACAAACAAACCATTCTAGACTGGATACTGACCAACAACAATCCCCTCTCCTATAAAACAGGAATACTCCCAGACAATATCAGCGACCACCTCCTTACCTTTATCACTAAACAAAAATGTAACAATCCCAAGCTAACTACTTATCGTACCAAATACAACAAAACAGAATTCAATCTAGCATCCTTTCAAAATGAACTCAAAGAATATAACTGGTCAACTCTAAAATACCTCCCAATAGATGAAGCAGTAACCCATTTCAACAATACCTTCCTACAAATTCTAAACAAGCATGCCCCATCCCGCTTAGTCAGAGTCAGCTCCAAAGCAGCTCCATGGCTCTCTGTTACAACTAAACAAACTATGCGAGCTAGAAATAAATTATGGTCTAAATGGAGGTCCACAAAAAACCCTATTGACCATCAAAATTTCAAACATCTAAGAAACAAAACAAAGAAACTTATCATTCTGGATAAAAAAAACTACCACTTTCAATATCAACAAAACCAAAACCAAAACCCAAAAAAATTCTGGTCAGGAATAAATAAACTACTCCATCCAGGCAACACCAAAACACCTACCCCAGCTAGCTTAGCACAAACCCAACCTAACATAATAGCCAACACCTTTAACAACTTCTTCTCTCAAACAGTCACCTCACTTGCAAGCACCATGACTCCCCCCCATCCCTCCAAATTACCCCCACTCTAAACAGTACCCACACGCTAAAGCTTGAGACCGTCTCAACAACCTATATACGGAAACTACTTTCTAAACTAAAACCCTGCACCCCTTCTGCTGACAAACTTCCAGCTGAATATCTACAGCTAGCTGCAACCGAAATAGCCTACCCAGTCTCCATCTTAATAAACAGAACCATAACAGAATCCAAAATCCCATCCTGCTGGAAAATCTCCCATATTATTCCACTCCATAAAGGAGGGAACTCCAACGAACTATCCAATTTTCGACCTATTGCCCTTCTATCTCCTCTATCCAAAATAATGGAATGCTGCATTCACCATCAACTTCTACATTATCTCTTGAATAACAACTTGCTTGTAGACTCTCAACATGGTTTTAGACCATACCACAGTACTACTACTGCCCTTCTCTCCTTCACTGACACTATCAATAAAAACCGAAATAACAACCTATTCTCCTTTGCGCTATTCTTGGACCTCTCAAAAGCATTCGATATGGTCAACCATCAACTTCTCCTCGATACCTTAAAATCCCTCTCACTGGATTCACAAGCATTACAGTGGTTCAACTCATACTTGACTAATAGAAAACAAGCAGTCCTTTGGGACAGCCATTTATCCTCTCAACTCCCAATTACTATTGGCGTCCCACAAGGATCCATCCTAGGTCCCCTACTTTTCTCTATTTTCATTAATAATCTGCCCAATTCCCTCCCAACATCCACATGTATACAATATGCAGATGATTCCACTCTCATCTGCTCTGCTTCTTCCCCAGCGGAACTCCACTCTGCTACCCAATTAGTCTTCACTGCAGCAGAAAAATGGTTTCAACATATCTGTCTCCTCCTAAATCCCAAAAAAACCAAACTACTACTCTTTACCCCAACCTGTAAATCCACCCCAATCTCTTTTTCCATAACATCCTGTAATGGCACTGTCATCAAACCTGACGGTTGCACTAAACTGCTAGGCGTCACCATAGACAATCAGCTAAATTTTGACTATCACATTGATTTAACTATCAAGACAGTCAATAAAAAGATTGGTGCCCTATACAGGCTAAAGCCCTATCTTACTGCTACTTCCCGAGTGGCCCTCGCCCAAACTCACCTTATTTCTACATTAATGTACGCCTCTCCTTCCTTTATCAACTTATCTAAAGCTAATCTTCAGAAACTGAATACTGCCTACCACAGTATAGCCAGATTTGCCACTGGCTCTCCATTCCAAACTCACCACTGTCTTAACTTAAAGAAACTAAACTGGCTTGAACTCCCAAACCTAATACTCCTACAACAACTGATCATCACTTTTAAAATTCTTCATTACCCCTCCAATATACCCATACTAAATAAACTCATCGCACCTTATAAAAATCTCACGACACTTAGATCAGCCAACAAGCTACTAGTTACTACTTTGAAATCTCATAACAAATCAGGTGATTCCCTATTTGCAAACACTATCGGTTCTTACTGGAATAAACTTCCCACAGAACTGACCTCCCTAAGCTCATGTCACCTTTTCAAAAAACAGATGAAAACTCACCTACTAATTCACTGGCTATGTCCCTGCTCCAATCCTGACTGAGCTCAGCACTTTTTATTACTCTCTCCAGTCTGCTACTTGTGTATTTCTTTCCACTCCCGTTCTAACTTAGACTGACTTCATCAGCCCCCTTTACTGGACCTTCACTCTTTTTTCTCTCAAATTTCTGTTTGCCTCCCCTTCTAGCCATCTTTTTTTCCATCTCTTGCTACCTTTAGCTGACCTCCTATAATCCTGCTACCTTTGCATTTCATCACTATCCTGTTTCCCCCCTCTCCTTTTCCAACTGGATACTCCCGACCTTACTAAATCCATAATACTTGTACCAAACAAATAATATACTATCCCCACTTTCTGTCTACCTTATTTTTCTGCCTTTTCCTTATCTTTAACTACTTAATTACCTGTTAAACTTCCAAACCTGCTCTATTAACACTTTATATTAACAGATTTCTTGCTTTTTGCTAATTACCTAATTTGTTATCATGACTACTGACTAATGATATTTTTTTTAACTTGACTAATGATGTTTCTTAACTTAACTTTGTATTTTAGATACTGGAGCTTATCTCCTTAGCCCCTTAACTGAACTTTGTTTGTCATCTACTCAGACTAGTCTAGGAAAACTGTATATTGTCTCAGTACATTTTGTTAGTATTAGTTTAGTAATGTTTTCGTAAACTGTATTGTCTTATTCTGATTGTGGAGCTTTTCTCCTCGGGCCTCTGCTGAAAATGGACATGTATCCAGCCAGACTAGCCCGGTTAACAAATGTAAAATAAATAATAAATAAATATTGTGTAAGCATGGAGATAAGGAAAACATACCTTCACCACACAGTTCCATCATCATGCTGAAATAAATGTTTATACTTAAAGCAAATATCAGAATTGATTACAAAAATGAGTATTCCAGTTTCACTC
This sequence comes from Protopterus annectens, assembly GCF_019279795.1. Classification (NCBI taxonomy): domain Eukaryota; kingdom Metazoa; phylum Chordata; order Ceratodontiformes; family Protopteridae; genus Protopterus; species Protopterus annectens. Next base: position 755,011,524 of record NC_056745.1, read on the forward strand.
ACTCATTTATAGTGTAATATATATTTGCCGTGTTTCTCATTCAGATCATATATTAGCAAGGATTGGAAAGTGAGAAACAGAATATGAACATGACATAAATGGTTTCCAGTTATCTGAAGCACCAAGTGAAACGTGACTGCTTTTATAGGATTCAATGCCTTCCGCTGAGGTTTGAGGCCACAATAATTCTGCACAAATGTGTTTTTCCAAATGTATAGGTTGTACAAATGATTGTTTTACTGTTACAGTCACCAGTGTTAGCAGTGACAGCAGCTTTAATGAACTAAGACCAGCAAAATCAGTATGAACTCTATAGTATCAGAAAGCAGATTCTTGCTTCTTTGAATTTTATCTTTTGAGAGTGAAGGGAAAAAAACAAACAGATGATTGTACAATAATTGATAGCTCCACAGCTAGTATGACAGCAAACATTTCCTTTGTTTTGCAAACTTTTTTTTTTGTATGCTGGAAGTACTTAACTTGGCTGAATAGATGTAATTTTGGAATGAGATCCTGGTGAGAGAGACAGGTAAAAATGATCATAAGAAACAAACAGTATTAAGCCTGACTAGCTTGGTCTGCAAAGCTATGGAAAGGATCATCATGGACCTCATAAATAAAGTTATTGGGGACCAACAGACACTGGATCCTACCCAGTTCGGCTTTGTTAAGGGCAGATCCTGCCTCTTAAACCTGGTTGATTTCTTTGAAACAGTCACCAAGGCCATTGACGAGGGGAAGGTGGTCCACACAGCCTACCTGGACCTCGCAAAAGCCTTCGATACAATACCCCACTTGGGCATTATAGATAAGCTTACCAGCTTAAATATAAACCCCTATGTCACTAGATGGATTGCAAACTGGCTCAAGGACAAAACCCATATGGTTAGAATTGCTGGAGCCATGTCAGACTCCAAACCAGTTACAAGTGGCGTCCCACAAGGCTCAGTCTTGGGACCTCTCTTGTTCGGTATATATTTCTCGGAGGTACAGGCCAACATGGAAGGACTGTGGCTGACCATGTTCGCAGATGACTGCAAACGTGGTGCCATAATTGACACTCCAGCCGACACAAGCATCCTCCAAAAGGGCCTCATAGAAACAGACAACTGGTGCCAGAGCCATGGTCTCAAGCTAAATGCCAAAAAGTGTATAGTCATCCCCTTTGGCAAAAACAAAGTGCCCACAAATTACCACATAGGTGGTAATCCATTAAGTACAGAAGAAGTAATTAGGGACCTGGGGACCCAAGTTGATAGCAATCTCTCATTTGACAACCAAGTGGCCAAAGTGGTTAGAAAAACATTTTATATAGCCCACCTAATCATGAAGGGATTCACATCTAGATCAGGGGAGGTATTCGTGCCTCTTTACTCATCCCTCATCAGGCCCATAATTGAGTACAATGCCCCTTTGGGATGTACCTTACCAGACACCTGCAGCAACTGGAAAGACCCCAAAAGTACCTCACCAAGAGGATCAAAGGGCTCAAACAGATGCCATATGCTGCCCGGTTAAAGAAACTCCAGCTCTACTCAGTGGCATACCACCTGCTCAGAGGCGATCTGTGCCTGATGTATAAAGCCATGTCCAACCCGGAATTAATGGACATGCTGCACCTCAGAAAATCCAAATCCCATCGAGCTATGCGCTCAAGAGACTTGAACCTCAGCACTGAAATAAATAGGACATGCTGGAGGGACAGATTCATAACCCAGAGGCTCCCTTCACTCTGGAATAAAATCCCAGTCCAGGTTAGGCAGAGTCCCTCATTGACTCTCTTCAAGAGGAATCTTGATGAGTGGATGGGAGATCATAGGTTTACCCCGGGTATCACTTCTGTGTCACTGTTAGACAGAGGCACAGTATACTAACCTCGAAAAAGGGCATAGCAAAATTAATTTAAAATGGGTGGCGAAAGCCAAACACACTCTGGCTAGGCTTATAAATGCCCTAGGGCAGATAGCCTAGTATGAACCTATGAACCTATTACTTATGAATAGCTATTTAGCATAAATAATGAGTTAAGAAAGTTAAATAGAATTTATAAAACAAATAATGTGTGAGAAGATGCCTTTACGGGGGAAGCAAAAACAGCATTATGGTACTAAAAAGGACAAGTATAGGACAGATAAACCATTGTTCCAGCTAATACATTCTATAATAGGACTGTATACTTGATAAAAAGCTGTTATAGTTGATGAAATGCCAATTAATCAAAATGCAATTTGCTAAACAGAAAAAAAATCATCAAAAGAACAATTTCCTAAAATAAGAAATGCACAATGAATATGAATGATGGAAACAGATGCAGAGTTGAGAAACAATGACAGAACAGCAATATTAGTTCCACTATGACCTGTTCTTTACTGCTCTGACAGATGCAGAGTATATATATTTTTCTAAATTTTTCCAGCTTGGCAAGATCCCCTATCTTCAAACAATCCATTTAGTATAATAGTCTGACACTGATTTTTCTTCTTTTTAATTTTGTAATATAAACTATTTTCTCCTTTCCTTAAGACTATGTGGACTTGAATTATAAATACTAGAGCAGTCAGGATATGCAGACACAGCCTTTCACATAGGAGTGTGTGATGGCATGCATCTATGCAGCAAAAATAGGTTTGTAGATTCAAAAGTGCTAGCCTAGCTGTTCTTGTGGGACATTTAGAGTCTATCTAATTTTTATCAAAGGTGAGAATTAAATTTAGCACTTTGTGTCTGAAAGGTCAAGACCTTAACCGTTATGCCAACCGCAGCCTCCAGTTGTAGGGAAGTTTTGCCCTGCTTTAGGGCTATTTATACAAGTTATGCTTTTGGTCATTAATGTTTTCATCTTCTTTTGATTGGCTGGTTCTACTCTGAAAAAAGAGGGATTTAGTCACTCAAAGAAGATTGCATGACTTGGATACAGTGATGAGTAAGTGTGACAAAGTATAAGAAATGTATAAAGTGGATCACTGTACTTTATGGTCAAAAAGTCCAAGATTTAATGGTGAGTTCAGAAAAAAGGAAGAAGACAATTTGTTTTAGTCAGTGTTGTGTTAGAAACTCACCAGTTCAATGCCAGCATAAAATCCTTTATACAAATCTATACTAAAAAAATTCAGTGGATGATTTGCTGACCAAGGTACAGAAAGATTGTGAGGAAAGGTGGGACTATGGGTACTATCCGCTGAGATGTTCATTTTTTAACAATAAGAATAATTGATTTTTAAGCAATACTGTTGAAGGAATATTTTAGGAAATATTCTTATTTGGAATATTGGTCTGTATTACTTCTTGGCATGTAAGGTCTTCCTTCTCAGCTATGTATAAGACTAACACTGAAGATCTTCATACACTACTCAGTTGAGTATATCCATGCTGCCCACAGGTCTAGGACTCTTGCACAAACACACTTTTTACCGAATCGCGAATGGGTAGGCATACTTGCGTGAAAATGCGTTTCACTGAAGCAGCATATTCGCGTAAGTATGCCTGTTGTGCTGGTCGTACTACGGTGCGGATAAGGGAAAATTCCATTTTCCCTACTGTAGTGTGATCTCGGAGTGAGAATATTAAAGTTGGGGGGTGTTGGGGGTGCAAGGGGGCTTGCCCCTACGTAAAAGTAGATTTAATGTTTTTTTTTTTTTTTTTTTTTTTTTTAACACACTTTAGCAAAAGTGCTTTTTCGCTGAAAGCGCTTTCGTTAAAGTGTGTTTGGTGATAGTGGATTCAGACTGTTGAACTTTCGTTCAACAGTCCTAGATCCAAAGCACTATATGGGGATTTTTGAGATTGCAGGTATGTCTGCCAAAAGCTCCACTTTTGTTGGAGTTTTGATCTAAGGTTTCCATCCACTAACCCTAACTCTGCAGTCACCACCTCTGTTAACATCAGCTGGACACATTAGATTTCTGGAGGCTGTATTTGCTTCCATTCCTTGGTTATGGATTTCTTTGCAATAAGTATTATCAGAGACAGCACAGCATTCGGGGAGGGAGTATAAGTGAGATATATACTTGGCCAGTCTAAGAGATATAGCAGTGAGTCAACATCTATTTGTCTCTGAAATATATTGTGGAGTAGGTTTCTAAGTTAAGCTTGAAGACTAACTAGTCTAGGGTATGTGAGGAATATATGAGAACAGAGACCCTCTTCAGGTGTACCACATCACCAACAGTGACTAGACGTGTCCATCCAAATATTCTAAATGTTTGTCTCTTGTGCAGGAGTACAGTAGTTTTAAGGGACTAAACCAATTTTGTAGCTCTATCTGGGTGTTTAGGGAATCACTCCCAGGCTCCTTTAATCTTTTGTATCTGTGTCTATTTGAGTAACATAAGTAATCTATAATATCCATATACCTTTGGATGCCCTGCCATCAATCCCCCCATGTAATGGAAAACTAAATGAACAAAATCAGTTTCCCTCAAGGCCACATTTTTGTAACATTCCATCTTTTTAGTGTTGTTCTTAATCCCTGATATTTCAGGTAAAGTATCTGAGGCAGGTCATACTTTACCTTTATATCTTGCCACTCCAATATTTTCCCTTTATCCACAATTTTGTATGTGTATCACAGTCCCTTTCCCAGTTTTTAGCAGTTTCTCATTGGGGCTACATCTTGCTTTCTTGGTTGGAGGCAACCTATGTGAAGAAAAAGACCTTTCAAATCACTTTGGGGAGGGGTTCTAAGCATAAAACTAGCACAGTAGTGGTTTCAGTGAGGCAGTGTGATCTCGGGGAATTTGTTCCACAATAACTACATTCAAGTAATCGATTCCACGTGGAGATCACATCTGCATTGGATCATGCCTTTCCAGATCACTTTATACAATGGTAAACTCCGTTTTTCGTCAATGGAGTTGTATATCCAGGATCAATACTCTTCCCAAATGTTGAGGTAGTGTCAGATTTTCCCATGCCACCCCAAGGGCAATTGACGTCCCAAATCAGGGCTTTTGATAGTTTATTTATTTGCGTCTTGATGAACTCTGATGGTGGGAGAAGCTAGTGATTTCATTGCATATAGCAGTAGGGGAACAACACACAATTTTTTTGCCTATGCCATCTGATCCAGATCTAATGTGAGCAATTTCGATTTCTGGAAGTGAGCTATTGTTTTGTGTGGTATTTCCTGATATGGAAGAGTAACTGATTGTTGTCATGTATCTGAAATCCATGCTCCTAGACATTTTAGTTTGTTCTGTTATTACAGGAAAATTAACTATCAACTCCTGCTAGAGTTATAAGTTAAGGGTAATAGCTTTGTGTGTGTGTTTTTTTTTTTTTTTTGGACATTGACACTATAGCCTGAATATTCACCAAATTTTTAATTGTGTGACAAGAGGAGTTAAATCTTTTGCTGAGTAGGATAATTTAAGTAGAATATCATCTGCAAAGAAAGAGATTTTCAGCTAATGTAGCCCCAAGTTGTAAAACTGTATGGGAGTCTCTCTAAGTGCCTGGGCTAAAGGCTCCAAATAAAGTGCAACTAGTAGAGGGGCATTGGGCAACCATTTCTAGTGTCCCTTGTAATCACAAATGGAAGGGATAATGTTGCTGCAGTCTTCACTGTTGCTGTTGAGTCTACATAAAGATTCTGCATAAGGGTAATAAATATTTCAGGGAATGATATTTTTCTCAACACGTTATGAAGAAAATGCCACTCTACTCTGTCAAAGGCTTTTCTGTGCCTAGGCTAAATACAGTAATGGCTTTCCCAACTATTGAAGAGTCACCCAAAATGCAGATAGTATGTAGTATGTTGTCAAATGTTTAGTGTCCCTCTATGAACCCACAAAGATCTACACAGATTAGGGATAGTAAGAAAACTGATAGCCTCTTGCCTAGAGCAGTCATGAAGATTTGGTAGAAAAAATTCAGTATGCATTTTGGGTGATAGGATAATGTTTGGTTCTTACCCTCTTTTAATATAAGGATGATGACCACTTGCTTCCAGGATAAAGGTGTGAGTTCTCCTTCTAGTACCTTATTCACCAAAACCTTCCACTTTCCCAACAAAGCATCTTTCTGTATCTTCTATAGGTGATGTTCCTTTGATTTTTAGCATGTCATTTCATGAATTGAATGAAAGGGAGTGGTATTTTTTAAGTTTATCTCTGGCAGCAAAACTATTTAGAAACAGCCCTATTCTTCATGCCAAGATCCATTTATGTTGCTGTCAGAAAGCTGAGCGTAACCTTAACCTCTGTGGGATAATTTTCAAATTTAGCTCCCATTTATCCATCAGCTCCTCACAAAGCGTTACTGTCACTAAATTGTATTCTGATTATTGGTAGAAAAATATCATGTCTGTCTATAGTTGGCTCTTTTAGTACTTTTAATCTTTTATTTCTGTTTCTTCCCACTTCTCCTCCTCATCCCTCTACTACCTGTCCCAAGCCATCATGAATGTCTCTATAGAATATTTATCCACAACCTGTTGTACACAGCCCTCTCAATAAAGAAGTGAAATTGCAGCTCCAGCATTTTTCAAACATTCCAACATTTTATCTCTGTTTTTCCTATTTATTTTCATGCTGATCACCCTAAATTCCTGTCTATAGTTTTTTTTCCATCTCCTCTCATTCCATTGTAGGTTCCCTTCACTCATTGATGAAGCCTTTCCACAGAACAGAGTTTATATTCAAGCCATACTGGTTACCTGTTTCTTATTAAGTTCATAGGCCTTTGTCTTATGACATACTTGCAGTGGGTGCCATTCAGACAGGGCTATCTCGTTCTTTGGAAGCATATAATTTGTTACTGACTCCCTCCCTAGCCATCTTCAGAGCTACGTCAACCATGTCACAGACAATGCCTTATTACCCACTTACATAACTGCATATCAGTGCCTTTTTCTATTTGAAGGATGATTCCTAATTTCCAGGTTGGCCATAGTCAATGTTAGTCCAGATATATATATATATATATATATATATATATATATATATATATATATATATATATATATGGATATATATATATATATATATATATATATATATATATATATATATATATATAACATTTTTGTCATCAACATCTTACTACAGAGAAGACAGCAGAGACATTTGAGCTAAAAATTTTTGGGTTCTTATGCTGTCCTCTAGCTTCTAGTTATGTTAGCTAGTCACAAGTAATAAAATAAAGAAATGGAAAATCGGTAGTTCATTAACAAACTCATTAAATGAGAACTTAATAAGTAAACAACTATATCAATTAGAAGCGTTTGAAAGTGTAAGTCTTGGTTAAAGTCAAGAGTACAGTACTAAAGTAGTGGGTAATTCAACAAAGTGATTTAGCAGGTCTAGGTTTGATTATTACCTATATAGTGTTGCACTCCTAGACATTCTTTCAATTGATTTTAATGGCTAGAGTTTATTTGAATTCTGGTTCAGTGAGTTCATTGATGCACTCTCCCTTTGTCTGATTATTTGTGAATTGTGATGAGAAGAAAAAAGGTGTTCCTACACTTAATTCTATAGGTGCACCAAAGGGTCTATATTATGTCCTCGAAGCGGCATTCCATCAAATGCCTTTTCATCAACCCTTAAAATGCAAACTGTCATAACAGCGAATGTTCACATCAGTCATTTTTTTTACTGGGAAAGAAATTGCTTGGCCACCTTTGTTAGTTTGCCATTTTCCCCACTGTAGTGCAGTCTCGGAGTTGGTATATTTAGCTGGAGGGTGGGGGGTGAAGCCCCCCACTTTGTAATATTTGTAGTGCTGTGTTCTTCTTGTTAGGGAAAGCAATTTATTTCCCAGGGAAAGAAATCACTGATATAGCAGGTCCTTGTTATGACAGTTCGTGTTTTAAGGGTCGATAAACAGGCGTTCTATGGAACGCCTCTTCGAGGATATAATATAGACCCTGCATCATAATCAGCTTTGGTTGTAGGCAGAAAAAAGCATTTAGGGCCCAGTCCGCCTACTTGAAAGAAATAAAAGATTAAAATATATGTAATTCTGTAGTTGGATTCTCTATTCCTATTGGTCTGATTGTGTGTGAAACACATTGGTTTTCAAGTTTTCACTAACCCCTTCTCCTAGTACTTGGACTACTTAACAATACAGACTCACTGTTCTCCAGGTGTCTTCTCTCAGGTCTTCTTATCAGATTTCTGGATATTTTTGCTTCATCTCTCTTAGCCTCTTCTCTAAACATTTATGCCTTACAATGCTCATGTGGCCTTGTATATATTGGAGAAACTAAGAGAAAATTTAAATGTAGGCTACAAGAACATATTAGAAATATAAGAAATAAAAAGATGGAGAGATCTTTGGTTAAACATTTTATAGAATGCCATAATTCTAATGTGCAGGGCTTAAAGGCTAGTATTTTGGAAAGATTACCTGTAAGATTTTGTTCTGATGAAGTATATAAAAGGAAATTAATGCATAAAGAAAGTTTATTTATTTTAAAGTTCAATACTATGTCCCCTATGGGACTCAATCTTGAATGTAATTGGAAAGTGCTGATTTAAATTAATTATTTGTAATTGCATTATTATGTGTGGGTTTGTATATAAAGGTGTGTCATTTTAGTAATTTCCTTGTACTCATTGAAGGCTTTTGCCGAAGCGCTTGAGGTGTAATAGATCTTGTTGACTGGTTCTTGGTTGTTGATTGTTGTATTTCCTTCTCTAAACATGTTAGTACAGCCAGTATTATTATTCTTCTGTGATCTATTGTCTCAGTGTCCTCAATGTTCCCTTCCTCTTCACTTGGCAAGTATTTGGACTGCTTGCTACCAGTCCTTGCCACGCTTCTGCTGTGACATCTCTCTGGCCTCGCCACTTCCCAAGCATCCCTCTGCTACATGCTACCTCATTTTGAGACTCTTTACTTGGTGTCCCTCCTGCTTCTATTCCTGCGAGAATGCCTCATAACTTTGCAGTTTTCACAAAGGACCTACTATCACATCTTCCTTCTTTTAGCCATGTGGACAGTAAAAGTAGATGACTCTAAAAAAAATGGCAAGTCTTGCTGCTTTTTCATTAGTTTCACACACATCACTAGTGCTATGACCTGGTCCATGCTGGATCTGCTACAAATCAGTGTAGTCTACAATTCAATCTCTCATATGGCAATACCTCTTCTATTGTTTAATATTCTGGCTATGTCAGTAACTGTTGTTGAGGTAACAGAGAGTGGGAGTGTAAGGTCTTCATATGCATATCATATCAATTCCCCACACCTCCTTTGGATGTCATTAATAATGAAAGAAGCTACCTCCACCCCTCGGTTATTATGGCATAATAATAAGATTACACCACTCTTGATATGGACATTGCACAACTAGTAAATGTTATCCTGGAGATTAAATGGTAGTATGCTTGAAAGCATTAGCCAAATCAGAGTAGTTATGTGAGGTACAGGTGGATGTAGATGATTTGTCATAAATGATGGTTTAATAAAGATGTTTCTTGTTTTAAAAGGAGGAGCAGGTATTGAATAATTTATGCAATGTTGCTTAGGTTATATGATATATAACAATATATGTGAAGTATAATGTTTATAAACGTGAACCTGTTAGTACAATTTGATTACTTTTATATAAATGTCAGTTTGCTTATGTCACAAGTGATAATTCAATAAAGGTGTTTAAAAGAGATTAAAACAGATGAGCCACAATACTTTAAAATGCTTTCATTGGCTATTATACATCTTATTGTAAGGAAAATAGTTTTCATTAAAGACAGTATCAGTCACAATGTCTCTCTAGGCTATCAGATGAACAAGGTGTGAAAAAGAGGGTAGCTAGGGCTTTGGATGAGTTTCTTCATCTGAAATGTCCACAGTACCAGTTCAAAATAGATGCTGGTAAGTGAAACTGATAGATGACAGCTCATCACAATGGTAATGCAGATGGCCTGAAGGGGAGGGGGGAATGTGGGATAAATGACTGGAGAGTATATTTTCACATTTATAAGAGTGACAAAGTCCCAGTAAGGCATAAAGCAGCAGTTTGGAAAGAGTCTTCTGTGATAAAGTGAACAATGTTAGAAGACTGCATAATGGATCTCTAGTGTGAAAATGTAGTATAGCTGACCAGGCTGAATACTGTATGATTTATTATATGCACTTGTTTTGAAGGAAGGAGGGGTACGAAGATAGAGATATATGGTTCTGTGTGAATATTAACTGGTCAGTGGCAGTTTTGTTAACACTCATACATGTGTAAAGTGGAAGACATGGAGAGAGCCTAACATTTGATGAAACTCACACAGGTTTCCACCTGTATAGTATAGCATTATGATCAGGAGCAGGTTGTGGTACTGACTACTGGGACACAAATAACAAATTAGTGAAAAAAGAAACTATATTAAAGGCAGAAATTGACTTTCCAACTTTTTGGTTTTTGTTATGGTTCTCAGAACTCCTCACATGTGCAAGCGAGGAGTTCCGAGTGGAGCTCTATTAAAAATTAAGACCGAAAAAAAATGGTTTAGTCCATTCACTGAGCTGCTTTCAAAAGAGGTTGGCAGCAAGCTTCCATAACTACTCCATGGATCTTGGAAACATCACTCAAGCATCTCATCAGGCTGCCACATGGAGTAGTGAAGAGGCTTTCCTATTGACTCAGGCTTCCTCAAGTGAGTAGAATATATTATTTTTTTACAGGCAGTATACCTGCTTCTGCCAGTCTGTATGAAGGTAAGTACTTCATTTATTTAAGTGTGTGTGAGGAGGTGGCATAGATACACTCAACAGTCCCTAATTTCTCAGAAAGTCTCTGATTTTTGTTCAATATGTTGTTCTGCTCCTTGTAGAGTTAGTGGCTTTTCTGACAAAACAATATTATATGCACTTGTTTTGAAGGAAGGAGGGGTTTTTATTATTTAGTGACTGTTTCCAAGTGAGTGCAGTCACTAAATAATGATAACAGGCATTTGAGTTTCAGATTTAATGGCATTAAAAAGCATGCTAATGCAAAACCTGTTATGCCAGCAGGTTTCTAAGTATATAAAGACTGTAGTTGTTCTTGATTTTGGTCCATTGCCACCATTTTTGCTTTCCCCTTTGTTTGTTAGTTAAGAGGATGAGAGGTATGGGGGAGTGCAGTGAGTGTCACACTGTATTCTTTTTTTTTTTTACACAAGAAGCATCTTTATTAAATTATCACTTAGGACACAGGCAATCATACATTTATATAATGAAAACAAACCATATTGACATAAACCTGGTTGCAAGAATTTTGCATCACAAACCATATTGACATAATTTAGCTACAATCATTATACATCACTTATACTATACCTAATCATTGTCAATCAAACATTATGTAACTTATTCAAATCCTGACTTCTTTTAAAACTCATTCCTTCTCTGTATGCATTGCTCCCACAGTTCCCATTTTTTTTCCTATGTAATTTGCTCCTACACTTTTTGAAAGATCTCAATTTCAGTTGTTTTATCTTGGTTCCTATATTCGTTACTTCTACAACAGTTGGCTTAGACTTCAATTTCCTTTTTCTAGTAATTGCAGTTTAGTACCCACCCTAATTAGGCTCATCAAGGCCTAGGTAATTCCAATTCTGTATCATAGCTCAGAAAAATATTTTCTCTAGTGGCTCCAATCTGTTCACCCAGTATCTCTGACAGAGCAGTCTATAGGTAATCTTAAAGTTTGCTAACTCATTACATTCCTAGAAAATATGTTCCCAGTTACCCCTTTCTTCCCCATCATACCTCCAACATTTCCTGTCTACCTGAGGAAAAATTCTCTGGATTCTAATTGGGGTATAATAATATCTATGTAAACATTCCCAAGCAAAACTCCTAAATCTTCTCAATTTTGCGGATTATTTGGGACACAAACATATATCCTCCTATTGCTTTTGTGAATTGTTTATCCAATCTCTCTTCCCAATCTTTTCTAACCTCCTCTGATTGATCTTACAGTTATCATGCAATATTTTATATGCTCTACTAATTTTTTTTTAACACCATCTTCTGTTCTAGATTCTACTAAAAACTCCACCGGTTCTGGTCTTTCATTTAGGACCCTCCAAAGTTGCACACTGTATTCTGACAGCAGTGAGCTGACAAGATGAATTCCTTTTTGGCAATTACTTATGTATTTATTCATTAATTTCATCGCAATTAAAATCTGAGGTGCATAGTCATATAAGAGACATGAACTGATATTTGTGCGTGTGTGCATATATATATATATATATATATATATATATATATATATATATATATATATTAGGTAGATAAATATATAGATAGATGAATAAATAGATATGTATGTGCGCTGGCATAGATTCTCTCAACTGTCCCTGATTTTGTGGATTGTTTCTGAAACTTTGAGTCATATTTTGGTCTGTTCTTTGTAAAGTTTGTGTTTTCTGGAAAAAAAAATCTATGAAAATTGTAGTCAATAAATAATTATATAGTTTTTAAGTATATAATGCCAATACCTGCCACTGATTTTGGTCCTTTGCCTGTCATCTTTTTAGCTGTCTCCTTTAGTAATAAGAAGTCGAGACATATGTCATTGGGGAGTTTGCTTTGGGCTGCAGTATAATCTGATAGCAGTGAACCTGAAAAGATGATAAATTCCTTTGAGGCATATAGATATATATATAAACATCTAAGGTCTACAGTCACAGTCATACAAGTGACTGTAATTGATGGTCACATCTGTGTATGTGTGTAGGGAGGGTAGGATAATATAAATTACTATGGCCAGTTGTTATTATTTTTATTTTAATACATTTTTATATCTGCTGTATATACAGTCAATAAGGTTGGCATTAATTGCTGATTAAAGGGGCTGTATGTGTGTCTCACAATGGAGTCTCCTATGATTTAAATACTGGGTTGTGTAGTAGCTTGCCTTATGGGTTTGGAAGCTGGGCTCCAAGAGATGTGGTTATATGTGCCAAGGTGGGTTTTGCTTAGGCTGAGCAATTTTGGGGCTGCTGAGAATATGTATCACAGGTCCAAAATCTGGGAGGTCTTTGGGGTTTAGGAAGATTACTTTTAAGAGCCTCAGCATATGAGGGTGTGAGTGTTTAATCCACACTGTGTGTGGTTGCTGTAGTGTGTGCAGTTCAGACAACCCTCTTAGTAAGAGTGCTTGTATATGAGAACTTTGCCTGCAGAGATATTGTGTAATTACAATCTCAAAGACCATATCAGTTTGTTTGAGAATATGTTGGTTGTAAGTAAATATAAGCCAATTATTACATTGTCTCAGTCTTCCCATATCTGCTAAGATGGCTGTGGAAATAGCAGGAAAGTTCATGTCCATGGTTACTGGCCTTTTATAGGCAATTAGTATATTATTGCAGGAAAGAGTAGTAATGGGAATATCTACTCAAAAGCATGTGGGGCAGTGTTTGTCCCTGCACAAACTAGTTGCCCCTTGTGTAACCGAATAAAAGGAAAGTATGAAGGGTAGTTTTGTAGGGTAAATATCAGTTCTAGGTGCCTGCATTTATACAGGGCACTGTTAGAAAATACTATGCAGAACCAAGCTTTATCCAAACAAGATGCCTTTCTAAAGCATCCAGTAAATAAGTCAAATGGCTCCTGGTCAATCACAACTTGCACAATCTAAGGTTTTCTGAGTGATTTACAGCATATAACTTCACCAGGCTATACACCACTGCCACCAGAGAGCAGCAGTAACCTTCCCAGGCTCCAAAAATCACAAAATGGACTTGAAGTGCAAGAAACAACTAACTTAAACTAAGAAACTGCCTACAGGGTAGGAAATTATCAAATGTAACAGTACAGTGACAGCAGACACAACAAGAAAGCAGAAGTGCAGCACAGTACAGTTTTAAATGCAGTCGTAAAAATACAGTATTCTAAAATGATTTAGGATATAAAAACTTAACAAATAATGCAATGAGGTAGAAAATAATGCACAAAATAACAGCAGAACTTGTAAGAGAGTAGAAAAAGTGCTATTTAGTAATGCAAAGTACTTATCCAATGATTGATGGGACCAGATTCACTCAGGATTCTCTGTAATCGGTGACTGGTCGCCAAGTGTGTTTTTGCCCTGCATAAATGAGCCAAGCTTTGTGCAAATAGAACACTTTTATAGGGGTATAAAACAACCAATAAACCTGCAAAATGTTATATAATCATAACTATTACAATCTAAGGTTCCTTAAGTGATTTTCAAAACAGAATTTGACTAGACCGTACTGAACCGCCATCAGAGAGCAGCAGTAACATTTTTCCAGGACTTAAATAACAAAATGCTTTCACTTTTATCATGATCTGAAATAAGTACAAAACACGCTGCAGCACTGTTTGCTAGCAAACATATTAAACTTATAACCAAACAAGTATGCAATGTACCTCGGGGAATTAAGATATTGATATGTATAAATAGCCTGCATTCCTAATAACATGAACTCTGAAGCTCAGACAAATGTCATTATGTAGCAACTACAGTCCTTAGTGATTTGATTACAAACTACAAATTTTGTGAGGAATAGACCAAAAATATGAGACAAAATCAGGGAAAGCTTAGATGTAATCCTGGTTCGTGTTCAGTTTAGATTCACAAATACTTTTAGTCCTACTGACTCTCCTCACATTGCAATCTTCTTGGATGTTATTCTTGTACTTCATATCTTTCCACTCCATCTTCTCTCAAAAACAAATAATGTTGATATTCATGTTTAAGTCATTCTTCAAGTCAGCACAGTGACATAGAATATTTAACCGCAAGTGCAATTGGTCCCCTTGACTCTGATGAGCTCCAAGAAGTCATTTTTTCATTGGTTCTACAATCAAGCCAGTAAAAGAGCAGAAATTGTTGCCATCGCAGATCAAAGACAAATGAGGAGCAGATGTACCTCTAGAGGTTAAAATCAGAGTATTCCACCGAAGGTAGGAATGGTTCCTCTTGCATCGTCTTGCTGTTAAATTAAGCACTCATTGCAGTACTGATTTTAAGAACATTTTAAATATTATATGAGGTTAAACGCCTGCAGCTACTGCTGATCAGGGTTAAGGAGAAACAAGCAAATGAGATAAAAAATGCAATAAAATGCAGTGATGTATGTAAGTTGTGAGATATTGACATAAGCTGATGGCAGGCTGTGTCAGGACTACCCAAGCATTAAGGAAAACAACAAGCTTTACCCAACTCAATCTGTTCAACTACAACAGATTCTTTAGGCAAAAAATGTGCATAATGCAGGAAACAAAAGGTCCCCTTTGCTGAATCTGTCTGGACCAGATGGGCATATTGGCATATAAACATATTGGGCCTGATTCCAAAAGATTTGCTCTTAGTGTAAATGACCACTTACAATGAGAGCAGGCTGAGAACAGGTGTTTTGGAATCTGGTCCCTGTAGCAAGCCTGTTTATATAAAGGGCTTATACTGAAGTAAGTCACTTACACTGAAAGTAGGTCTTTCAAAATCATGGCAGACTTACACTGAAAGGAACTGTTTTAGAATTTGGCCTATTACCTATATCAGACACGTCAGTTTATAAGTAATGCTTCAGTAGTGAGCAACAGGAAATGACAGAATCCAAATTCATGCAATATTGACATATGACTAGTGGAACCCAATAGTTGCATATGTCTAGTTAGATGTCTGATGGCAACTGCAGTATTGAGGCAGCTCTAGGAACCTACTTCCTCTTTAAGTTTCTACACAACTTAATTTTCACCAATAGTGCTACTGCATGTTTAATTTCACCTCGTATACCTACTAAGTAGGTGTAGATTTTTCCTTTCAAATGAACAAACTTACAATTAATTTAAAGTTAGGTGACATGATACGTCCACAATCATTTGTCTACATTTGCTGCTATCTACAGGTCCATAAGAAGTTATTACTTGCTAATGGGCAGAAACAAAACAAAACTACATTCGTTTGTGAACATCAGTGTAAATTCACTGGCTTCTAGCAAACATTTGGCAACTTTTAAGAACTCAAATTAGTGAATGCTGGCTCACATAATTGTTGTCATCATTAGGGATACAAATTTATAGTTCTTAAAACAATGAAATTCTATTTACATGAAATGATATGTGGGAATTTTTTTCTGTAATTTTACATGTAATTTTCAGTCATTACCAAGATTCCATTACAACTTCAAGTGTACAAGAAAAAGTAAAACTTATTTTAAGTGCCGAACATGCAATAACTATTTATTTATTTAACATTTGTTTACCGGGAAAGTTCGACTTGGAACAAAGCTAATTTTCAGCAGAGGCCCGGGGAGAAATGCTCCAAATGCATATCTTCGTAATGTGGGAGAAAACCCACACAAATGCATGGAGGACATGCAGACTCCACACAGAAGGCACCCTAGCCGAGAATCAAACTGGAGAGTCTCATGCTGTGTGGTGACAATGCTACTGCTGCACCACTGTGCCATCTGAACTAATAGTATTACCAGAAAAAAATACAAATGCCAGTTATGGTGAATGAGTACTCAGAACTAAAATTCTAAATTGCATGGAAATCATTTTTTCAATACTCAGCATCTAAATTCATGGAAAGATGAAAAAGTAGTATACCTGCCCCTTACTGCATTGACAAATCGTCACAATCTTGATAATTAAAGATGTGGTATGAATAATTTAATAAATCTGTCTTTTTTCATCTTTACACAGCATTCCAAATCCACTATTGTACAAACATATGTGTTTTAGTAAACTAAATGCAAGGATATGACTTTAGTCTAACTATCACTGTATCCAGTAATGTCAGATGATTTTAATGAAATTTCACTTTATTTACTGTATGTATTTTGAAATATTTTCCTGCAGGTAATAGTACTAGTCATTGAGAAACAATTTATTGCTGACATATGTACTCCCCCGCAGTGTTTTTTACTGGCATGCATTAAGTGGCCTAAGGTTATAGTTTACCCATGGGCATATAAACATATTATCTAAATCAGACAAGTCAGTTCATAATCATTACGTAGGTTTTTTGAAGTTTTGTTGCTATACATCACAACCCCCATATCATGTCATATTCAGGAGTGGTGTCTGTGTCTCACGTAGACACTTTTCCATTCTCTTAGAGTAATGCTACACTGCTAAAAAGGAAGTGAAGCAGACATAGCATTACTCCTTACTTTGCTCTATGCCCATTCATCTAGATCCGGGTAAGTTGCTCACTAGTGGGGCACAGTGCTCATTTGCTTCGATGATACCCACAGAGTCTAATGTTCTAGAATTAATGTGGCACACAGCTTTGGTAAAAATTCCATTCTCTATGTTTATATTGTGTAACTTGCCTGACAGAAAATAAGCTATGCAGTGCAATTAATTTCCTTTATATTCTTAACTTAAAATACTGTGGTGGTGGTGCTGCGGTAGCGTTGTTGCCTCACAGTAAGATGTTGTCCTGTTCGATTCTCAGCTAGAGCGCCTTCTGTGTGGAGGCATGCGTGAATGGGCATACCTTCGTTGAAGGTTGTGCGCCAGGGCTGGCAACTTGGCATGAAAAAATCGAATGCCAATCCTTAGCGGACCAGAGTTCCGCTGTGGCGACCCCTAACCGGGAAAAGCCGAAAGACACAACAACAACATTCTTAACTTAAAATGTCACTTTTATACATTTT
The DNA here is from genome assembly GCF_019279795.1 of Protopterus annectens. Classification (NCBI taxonomy): domain Eukaryota; kingdom Metazoa; phylum Chordata; order Ceratodontiformes; family Protopteridae; genus Protopterus; species Protopterus annectens. Next base: position 755,029,091 of record NC_056745.1, read on the forward strand.
TTTTATTTTATTCATTTGTTAACTATTTAGCCCACTGGACACGTCTCTTTTCAAGGGTGAGCTGGGGAGACTGTCTGGTCTGCTTGCCTTGAGCTGTAGATTGTAAGTGGAAACTAAAACTATTAAACTCATAACTACAGGATAAAACTCATTAGCAAGACATAATGATAATTTTCAGTACCACATTTTCAGCCACAGTTCCATCATGACAACTATCCCATATCCCTTTATGCTATAAAACAATGCACGCCACAATTGTTTGATTTAATTTCTCCTCTACTTTAATATCAGAGATGTCATATATTTAATATCAGTCCTAAACTTGCTTCATACTGTAATGGGTTATTCCTCTTATGGAACACTTATATGTTTCAAAAAAGTCATCAGCACATATTTTCCCAACATACACACATGCACACGAACACACACACACACACACACACACACACACACACACACACACACACACACACACACACACACACACACACACACATAAATATGGATGTGAATACACACACACTCATAAACACAGACTCACATATGTGCACAGACACATACAAATACACACATGAGTACGCATGCAAGTGCACATATACGCATGAGTGAGAACACACACACAGTACACATATACTCATGAATGAGAACACACACACGTGCGCACATATATAAATATGGATGTGCATGCACACACACTCATAAACACAGACTCATATATGTGCACAAACACATACAAACACACATGCACACATGAGTATGCATGCAAGTACACATACACGCATGAGTGAGAACACACACACAGTACACGTATACTCATGAGTGAGGACACACAGACATGCACACACACACACACACACACACACACACACACACACACACACACACACACACACACACACACACACACACACACAAGCATGCATGCGCGCTCGCGTACTAGTTTGAATTTGTCAGAGCATGATTACACTCCTTAATTAATTAATTATATTTTGTTGGCTGCATTTATTGCATTGGATGAAGACTATTTAAATATAATATATATATATATATATATATATATATATATATATATATATATATATATCAAACCAACGACATATTACAATAACAAAGTCACTACAGCGAAACCATCGACAGTTGAAAACATCGACAGTACATGTATACAGCGCTAACATGGGTCCTGCAAGGGGAAGTAGTATGGGTACAGTATCATATCATATCCTTTACTTCCCCCTTGCAGGACCCATGTTAGCGCTGTACTTTCGTATACATGTACTGTCGATGTTTTCAACTGTCGATGGTTTTGTTTCACTGTAGTGACTTTCGTTATTATAATATGTCGTTGGTTTGACATGAACCCATATATATATATATATATATATATATATATATATATATATATATATATACAATATATATGTATGTGAACTAATATAACATTTAGCAGCAGAAAGTATGCGAAATAAAAATTATTATAAGGAAATACATTTAGAAGGTTAACAATTGGGATCTAAAATGTTTGCTTTGGCCTGGAGTGGATGATTGCCACATATGCCATACAGGTAATCATTAAAGTTAGCTTACATAGGTGGTATAGTATCCATCTGCTACATTATGCATCAGCACTTTGAGAATAATGGAAAAAGTGGAGTAATGTTTTAGAGATGGAAATGGAAAAAAGTATACATGTAACTTAGGTGTTGATATGTAAAGTTGTTTAAAATAAAGCATTATGCAAAACAAACACTAAGGAGTACAGCCAAAAAGAAAAAAAAATCTGATTTGAAAGGAGGGTTATTGATTCTTATGACAGCAAATGGGAAGAAGCCACTATGTTTCCTCTTTGTCAGAGGGGCCTTGTTCATACCTCTCAACCTCTTAGTGCTAGAAATCTGGACAAAGCCTGACAAAATGGAAGGACTAAAGCCCAAAAGTAGGGACAGATTTTAAATATTGCTTTTATAAACTTAGAAAGTTGCTAGAATAACATGGTTTGTGATAATGTGCATTTTTCTGAAGGATTTGAAGTCTGAAACTTAAATGTATGTCATTATTTAGTGACTTCAATCACCAAATCATCACAGAGATTTGCCAGAAAAACATAAATTTTATGAGGCACATACCAAAAATATGAGGTAAAAATCTGGACATTCTGCAAAAATCTGGACAGTTAAGAGGTATGAGTCTATGAGAGAGAATTTCTTATGAGACTCAAAAGTCATGTCATGACTATACTTATACAAAGTTTGCTTTGCAAAGTGCTTTGAATAAAAAGATAGGGAGATTCTAGTTCTCATGTTACATAAAAAAGTTTCCAACTAGCAGGATAAAATTACTAGCACCCCTTATGGGTGAACACTTGTGTTCTACAAGTAAGCTTTGATTACATGCTCTGAGTTCTTTTGAAACTACATTCCAGTGTAGCATATTAGATAAATCTGGGTGTGGAGTTTCGTGCAATAATTAGTGTGTAAAAATAAGAGAGGTGCACCTTTACCTTTGATTCTAGAAGCATCCAGCCTAAGTCACACTGAGAATGATAACAAGACTGATGGTAATGGAGGCAATGCTTCTGCAAATACTGAAAGAGCAGACATTATTGAATGTGAGCTGGGAAATTCTTCAGATCTGGTCAGAAACTATATACCACTAAATAGAGATTCAGTTTTGCAGAGAGGATAATGAATATTGAAAAGTGTTATGTTTGCTAGGAGCAACACTACAGAAAATGAGCAGGACCTTAATGTGTCTTAATGTAAGGAAGTATGTTTATATTCATGCTAGCTCAAATGACCTTACCTTTAGAGTCTCATTGACAGTAGGGAACTTACAGTCCATTTTTAAACAAATCTTGTATTGGTGTTAGAACATATGTTTCACAAATCACATTTACAGAAGAGAGTTGGGTCAACATGATCAAAACAATTTTTTTTTGGGGGGGGTAAATACCTACATGAAAAATGGCCCATTTTAAAAACTGGAAATGTGTGGAACATTCAAGCCTTATTGTGGACATGCATGTATTTAGATAGGATGGAGTCCACTTGTCAAGACAAAGGAAGATCATTTCTGTAGCCAACATATTACAATATTTGAGTAGCACAAGACAGGATTTTTATTTTTTGCCAGGTCAGAAATGCAATAGTTCACAGATAGCACAATTTGAATTAAATGTGCTGGCTATTAATGCCAGTAGTATTAGTATTATTTCTTTATTAGATAATTTGCTGTTTTCACATAAGATTGTTGTTGCTACTGTTTACGAAACATGGTTAAAGAACAATGACTGGAAACCAGTTCTGTCAGAGTATAAATGTTTTCTCTGCAGCAGATATTTTAACAAAGAAATCAGGTAAAGGTATTATGACAGGGATTAAAAACTGCTACGAGACCTGAGATTATTACATCTTTGATGATAACACCAAAACTGGAGATGAGTAAGTGTGACAACAGAGACAACCCTGGAGCACATAATAATTGTTGGAGTATATAGACCACTTAAGTCAAGTGATGATGGCCAAGAGGAATTTGTAAATTTCTTGCATAAAACACAGTAGGGAAAATAATAGTAGATGGGGACATGTATCTATATCTGTATATCTATATATCTATATATATATATATATATATATATATATATGTGTGTGTGTGTGTGTGTGTGTGTGTGTGTGTGTGTTTGTGTGTGTATGTGGGTCTACTTCTACTCATCAAAATAACAGTTCTTCGAATCTCAAACAGCTGACTATACTTCAGCGAACATCCATTCTATTGAAAGCATGGACTAGTGAACTTTATTCCCTAGGAAACTAACTACTTGGCCACCAGGGTGAACGTTGCCCTTTTCTCCAGTGTAGTGCAATCTCAGAGTTGGTATCTTTAGTTAGGGGGGGTGGGTTTAATTTGTTTCAGTTCAGTTTTTTTCCCTTGTGGCCAAGTGGTTCATTTCCAAGGGAACGCAGTTTGGTAGTTCTTGCTTTCGGTTGAATGAAAGTTTACTGAAGTGGAGTCTGCTACTTTTATATTCAAACAAGTGTAATTTTGCTGAGTAAAAGCAGACCCATATATATAAGACAAACTAGAATAATATTGATTCTACACCATTAGTTAGAAAATAATTTACAATAAATGTTCAGGAGCAATTGTTGTTGATTGTAAAAAAAAATACCAGGGAATGAAACATACTGGATATTATTTGTGTTGCTAAGGGGATAAAGATATAATTGTCACCTTTGATTTGCAGTGATCATATGGTTATAAAGGCTGAACTACTGCTTGAAAACTCAACCAAACTGAAATCTAAATATATGTACAAAAGATTCATCAGACTATATGTAAGTAAATAGTCACTATATAAAACTAATTGGAGTGATGCAGTCAGTGGAAAGACAGAAGGAGGGCTTTGGCAAGTTTTGAAATGGAAATTATTTGAATTTAAAAATAAAAACAAATGTTTAACATCAGTATCTCACAACACAAGATCAGGACCTGGATTCATAACAATTACACTTTATGCTAAGTGTGTGGGCACATCGTGCAATGGAGACTTCAATAACTGGTATTCGTTGAACAGCTCTGCACACAGTGCCCTCGTTGACGCAAGGGGAAGCAGCAGAATATGCTGATGATGACATAAGTTGGAGAAATTCATAATAATTATGCAACTTGACATGATGGAACAATTCATGAATGTATAAAAGGAGGGTGTACATGCTGCACTCTCCTTTGCCCTCATTTCCAATACTTTTTGGAATATCACTATGAACACACTCAGAAGAAAATGTTTTCAGATCCTGTTGCTATCATTAACATATGTGCAACAGGCTTTAGTATAAGATGCTACTTCTACTGCTGCTGCTAGACCTCGGCCTAGATGGAGAAGTATGTTCAAACACATTTAACTTATCATATATTTCATGATTAAGAAATTGTAGAGGGTTACAGAGTAGACAGGATACTTTAGAGGAAATATGCTCCCTCGGTCACCCTCACCTGAGGTCCCAAGGAAATCATGCAGAACCCATGCCAGTGAAAAATCAGGTATGTGTAGCATTACATATACTAACACAAGGCCATTTTCAGAGACCCACAGAGGATATATATTGGGGTGTCACAGGCCTCAGCCTCAAAAATATTACATTGGCTTCTAATTGCAATTCTACAAATGTGCACAGGATGTCTGATTTCCACATACCCCAGAGAAGAGAGCTAACACTGTGCAACATTTCTATGCCTTAACACACTTTCCTGAAGTTCTAGGAGCCATAGACTGCACACACGTCTAAATAAATCCCCACCTGGGGAAAAGGGAAGGAGGTATATCAGGAGGTCTGTATTGCCCAAAAGATCATCTACAATGTGTATGCAGGTAACCCTGGCATTTTTAATGACTCATACGTATGGCACATCTGTGACCTGTACGTAAGGTTTGCTTAGGGTGACTTTCCACAAGGGCATCTAGTTGGGGCTGCAGGCTATGAACTGGAGCCTTGGCTCATGACACCCATGAGAAACTCACAGACCCCCACCAAGCAAAGATACAATGATGTACATGCTCACACTATGAATATTATCTAGCATGTATTTGGCAATATCTAGACACTCCAGGTGGTGCCCTGCAGCATGGCCCAGCCACCTCAATCAACATATTCACAGTCTGTGCCATGTTGCACAGTATAATTGTTAGGAAATTGCTACAAGTGCAACAAAGACAAGGACAGCAGTTCCCATCACCATAACCAAGGCCAGCAGGGCATGCAGATGCAGATGAGCAGTCTAGATAATAATGGATCATCTGTAAAAGGAGGTCATCAGTAACTCATGAATAATATATGCAACATAAATATTAATCTGCCCATTCTGTGCATTACGCATCAAAGTTGCCCAAGGTATATTCCCCAATAGTGAGCAGGGCAATCTTAGTATCATTTGCACAAGTTTCTGAGAAAGCAATACTTACTAAGTAATATGACTGCATTACTAAACAATATAATACAAATACAGTGAAGATCAACAAATACATAACAATTATTTTTGAAACTGATCATCATGAAAAAATACTTTTGATTAAAGCAAGCATCTGCCTAAGCAAACATTAGCTATCCACTCTGTAAATCAGTTACAGGCAACCCTAAGTCACAAAGATACATGCAAAGGGCAGGGCACAAAATCATCATTTGTACAGGGTGGAATGATGGGTTACAGCAGGGCAAGACTGACACTAAAGAAGTGAGTGTGTGTCACTGATAAATCAAGTTATCAGCAAGTATCCTTTGTCAACACAAGGAGCACAGATGTAAATCATTCAATAGTACATTTATACATGTGTCAGTGTGTGTGTGTGTGTGTGTGTGTGTGTGTGTGTGTGTGTGTGTGTGTGTGTGTGTGTGTGTGTGTGTGTGTGTGTGTGTGTGTGTGTGTGTGCGTGTGTGTGTGTTTGTGTGTGTGTGTGTGTGTGTGTGTGTGCGTGTGGTATGCCCAAGGTGAGTTTTAATGTGTGTGCATCTGCAGGAATAAAAGTCCAAGCACTTGTGCTAGCACTATGTTCTGGAATCCTGCACAGGTGTGAGTCATGCATAGTAGAGGAATTGGTTCACCATCACCACCCACAGACACTAGAACTACCTATGCCAGGAGATGCACTGCTAGTTCCATAACCCTGGCTAGAAATTGGGGTTTTACCTGAGTGATGTCTGCTGCTGTCATCATGACTATGACCATGTCCATGACTACTTGCCCTACCACGTCTGGGCATGGACACCTTAATCATTTATTGACCAGTGGAAGCAGCCTCAATATGGTAGCAGGATCTGGCACAACCACATTAGCTAACATCTGATCATGTATCAGTTCTCCCACCATGAGGGTGCTGATCCTTCCCAGCAGACATTCCATTGTAGACACCAAACATTCCAATGTGTCATTTATCTGGTCTAAGGAGTCAACCATACATCTTAATGCACAACATTTAGTACTGTATTTCTACTGAGACTGTGGTGGAATATGCCTGTGCCTCCTTGATGGCCCTACAAGTATGACTGACATGCCAAACTCAGGGGAGGTCAGAAAATAGGCCTTCTCCGTGCACCTCTACTAACAATCCTGTGTGGTACTTCTCCCTTAAGATGGTTGGAGGAGACTCTTCCAGCTCAGCAAGTGGAGTAACACTCTACCCTGACCAACCGTATCATCATCAACCTGTCTTATCTCTGATGGCTCATTGTCCTGGGTATGCATAGGTATACTGACTGTGGACAGGGGATGTGAGAGCCACAACCCCAGTATCAGACTGATCTGCTAGATCCCCAGATTGTGCCTTTTCATCACTGCCATCATCTTCACGGACTACCAATACTCCGATATTAGGCAGTAAGTGTTCGTGCCAGTGGCAGGTTCTCCCATGATTATAGTTATAAAACCTAACACATAGAGAAATACAAGAAAAGTATATCAGACTTATTCTATATATACCTAAATTACAAAATAATAGATGCAAGAACAAATAAAAAAGTAACTTAGGTAGACTTAGAAAAACATTCCATACAGTAATATAACTCAATAAAAAAAATATGTCCATACCATTAGCAGATGGTCATGAAAGCTGAGTTCCAGATGTGTCTAGACAGACAAAATGAAATGGAAATAGGTATGATAAACATTAAAATAAAGATGACACATTGAAGACCAATATCACCTACTTATGCACACAAATATAGAGCTTATGCAGTCATATCTTTATCTTTAATTTCTCCCTCCCTTTTCCCTCTGTCCCCTTCTTATCTTTCTCTATCTCTCAGTATTGTTGTCTCTCTCCCCCATCTCCCTCTCTCTCTATGTACACACACACACACACACACACACACACACACACACACACACACACACACACACACACACACACACAGAGAGAGTGCTAAATATAGATATAGATATATACACAAACATAAAAGACACTTGATGGCATACCTGAACTTGACCAGTAGACACCCTTTGGTCATCCTGCAACTCTGCACTCTGCACCTATGTCAAGTACTACACTAGGAACTCCCTCTGAGCTGCCTGGATCCCTTGCAGTGCACAAGAACTGTTCTGTCTCAGCAAGTGGTAGTTCAGCAGCAGGATCACCACCAGTAACCCTCCATTCTCATGCTACACAACTTGCTCTTTTCTTGTCCTTCATGATCATGTTACTGGCTCAATGTCTGGTGCAGGGATAGTCATGGCCACTCACATCATTGACATCATTGTCCACCTGCCACCAGATAGGGTCATAGAAGGGCTAGTCAGCTCCAACCTTCAGTAAGAGGCATGATCTATGTTGATGGAAGGCCTGCACTATTACATCTGAGAATGCAGGTTTATGTGGCACAGATTATTTGGGAGCTATATCCTTGTATGGGATTTAATAAAATACAAATAAATATACATGTATCAGAAAAAGAAGGAAAGTCAAAGGCAACAAAACAAATGCACATTTCTGCAGGCATCAGTTACACAAATGAACTGAATAATCCCATATAACTGCACACATGTAATATTTAACTATAAACCTCCCTTCCCAACCAACAATGCAATGGCAAACACATGGTAAGGCTGAAAAAATGGGTGCAGCTCCAGAACACATAGCTGCATTACCAATGAATCAAGTGTATGAAATGAAACAGTTACTATTTTGATAGACATTGTTGACATCAGGTATATACAACAGGCTAAACCTAGTTTTTGGACTAAAATGTAACCTTCTCATTGCTATTGCTTATACAAACTATACTGACATGGGGTCACACCCTCAGGGGAATGTTGCTATAAAGCCATGAAAATTAGATGAAGATATGTCAAATAACAACTGGTCTACCTTGTATACCAACACAAATGGACAAACTGCAGACATCAGACAATGATATCTGAAATATAAGCTAGCAAAACTGTTTAAATATTAAATAGTATAGAAAATTCACATACCTTCACAAGACTTACATGAAAGTCCAAAAAGTAATGCAACTGCAGCAGTCAAAAAGCAGTATCTAAAGTTGGTGAAGCCAAGCAGTCTTTCCTACAATGATAAGAGCGCCCTAGTACCTGCTTTGTCCCAAAGATGGAATGAGATAAAAATTACAGTTTCTCTTTTCAGAAGGTTGGGTAGAAAGACTTAATGAAGAAGGCTGGAAGGGTGCCATGAAATGGAATGTAAAACTGATGAGGAAGGACAACCTTAGAACATATAGAAGGTTATAGAAGCACAGACTGATAGGAAACAGATGGAAATAATAGGTACCAGACTGAAGGCGGTGTGGCAGAAATACTGAGATAAGGGTTAATAGCAAAGAGTTAACAGGAAACAGTGGGGGGTGTACTCATTATACGAAAGTAGAAGAGTTTAAATTGGGTTCCACAATTCAGTTTTGGCACCAAGTTTAGAATTTGTGATGGGTCTGGTCTGACAACAAGTCAGTGCCTTAGAACCTGCTTTATCCCAAAGCTGGAGTGAGGTTAAAAAATTGCAGTTTCTCTTTTCAGAAGGTTGGGTAGAAAGTCTTAATGTAGAAGGTTGGAATGGTGCCATGAAATGGAATGTAAAACTGATGAGGAAGGACAACCTTAGAACATACAGAAGGGTATAACAGCACAGACTGATAGGAAACAGATGGAAATAATAGGTACCAGACTGAAGGCGGTGTGGCAGAAATACTGAGATAAGGGTTAATAGCAAAGAGTTAACAGGAAACAAGAGGGGGTAGTGTACTCTTTATAAGAAAGTAGAAGAGTTTAAATTGGGTTCCACAATTCAGTTTTGGCACCAAATTTAGAAATTGTGATGGGTCTGGTCTGACAACAAGTTACAACAACAATTTTTTACAGTTTTCAATGCTTTAATAGGTTCATAATTTCATAGATAAATTCTAGGCTAGCTGCCTTTGCTGACCATTTTCAGCCTGGCTAATTTCCCTTTTTGTTTTCAAAATTAACTTTTCAGTTTTGTTATAGATTGGCCTTACCCATGGCATGGTCAATCTTACCTCTAATGAGGATAACTGGGATCATACCAAAGATAATTTGAGGGGACCCATGCATGGGATAAAGCATTTAGGAGATGCCTCTGTCCATTAGTAGTACAGGGGCAGTCCTGGAGTAATTTTTTATTTCTTATCCATAGAGCTAAGTTGCAGTTGAAAATAGACAGGGATAAGCTTTGTTTTTTGTGGATAGTCAGTATGTTCCAGAGCATTGGCATCCTCTGTGAAATATACCTGTATCTCTTCTGTTGATATTGCAGAAAAGGTTTATATTTCTAGACTGGGTATTTCTGATGCCATTTGATTCACTGATGTATAGTAAATCCATCAATAATCAGTCAGAGGATGCCTTGTATGCCAGACACAGGTCACCTCTTAGCAGTCTGTAGGATGCCTAGTATAGTGAGACGTCTTTGAGTTGGACATGTTGTTTAGGCCTTGTATCCTTTTTGTGAGATATCTCAATTTGTTGCATGTGTCTGAATAGATACTTGCCAAAGCGGCATTATATTCTATGACTGGTCTAATGTGGGCTGAGTAAAGGGGAACAATGACACCCCTAGATCTAGACACAGTCCATTTGTTTACAATCTGTGCAATATAGAAGGACTTTCTTACAACAATAAACACACGTTGGTCTAAAGTTAGGTCACTGTTCATATAGGTTCCCAGATCCCAAACAACTAAGGTAACTCTTAGGGGCATATTTTCAATGTGGTAGTTCTCTAAGGTAGATGACTTCCCAAAGGATACAGTAATGCATTTTTTTGCATTTAGTTTCAAACCACAGTTTTGAGACCAGTTATTTGTTTGAGACAGACCTTCTTGCAAGATAGGTAAGTCATCTCAGTATTCATTGACTGTTCCTAGCTTGCAATCATCTGCAAAGTTAGTCAACCAGTTGCCTTTAGTATTGGATTTATAATTGAAAACTAGATGCCAAACAGCAGAAGTCCCAGCAAAGAACACTGGAGACTCCACTGGTGACTAGTCTCTTTATGGAGGTAACTTCCCCTATTTTAATTGTCTGCATCCCATCTATGAGCCAATTTCCACCACCAGGTGAAATAGGTGTTTATTCCCAGTTTATTTAGCTTTGCTTCTATGCCTGAGTGGAGCATTGTGTCAAACGCTTTGCCCAGGTTGAGGTATGTGGTGTGTATCATTTTGCCTTCATCCATTGCTTTGTTCACCTTTTCAAAAAAAAAAAAAAAATCTGCCAGGTTGAGTAAACATGACGTGCCCTCAACAAATCCAAATTGAGATGGGTCAAGTGTTAGGAGGTTCTCTATGTCCTGATTGATTAACTCCATAATAAGTCTTTCCATGACTTTGCATACGAGACTGGTCAGACTTTTGGATCTGTAATTGCTTGGGTTTGTGTAATGTTCTTCTTTATGCAGTGGAATGATGTTAGCTGTTATCCATTTGAATGGTAAAAAACCTGTGTGGAGGCTGAGATTGAACAATGTAGTTAGAGGTGTGGCTAAATCATGTGTCATGCTATTTAAGATTATAACCCATTGATGCAGTATTTTAAGCTTTGGATAGTACTTTTAGGAAATGGTCTTGCCATTGTACTACACAAATAAGTTTGATATGTCTTTATACATCTATATGTGTCTATGTCTATGAGTGTGTGAGCGCGTGTGTGTGTGTGTGTGTGTGTGTGTGTGTGTGTGTGTGTGTGTGTGTGTGTGTGTGTGTGTGTGTGTGTGTGTGCATGTTTATTTGTTTGTGTGTATGTGTGAATATATGTGTGTGTCTGTGTGTGTATGTAGTAAAAAGTCTTCTTCCCTATGTGGATACATTGGCCTTCTCTTATTTTTGCCTTTTTTGATTTTCCTCAAATCCTTGTACATACCCTGAGTACTACATCCCTGGCCCATTTGCATAGCTTATATGCACCTCATGTTCATCCATAGTCCTCTTAAGTAATCTTTGACCATCATAACCAAACTGTTCACAATTCAGTCCCCTAAATTCCTACACCGTAATCGTTGTCATTGTAGTCCCACACTGCCCAAACCTAAGCTATGCAGTGACATGCACTGGCTAATGGTAATTTTAGCTAAATAGCTCTGGCTCCCTCCTCTTGGGACAGAACCATAACCAGAATTGTACCCTTTCTGCTACAATCCTGCATCCATTGGCTGAACCCCCTCATCATACAACACCTCAAACACATCTATCTGCCTCTCTGCCCTTGAGTTTGGGATTTCTTAGTCTGTTCTTCACAGATTCAAATCCCTTATGACTATAATTACAGTGAATCTATGAACAAATATGACACAAAATATAAGAAATGACTTAAGCCATTGACTTACAGAAATAAAAAAAAAAGTTTATTACAAGTTCATCAGAGTTACCAAATTATACAACTCATTGCACTCCAGGCAAGATTTCTTTGGAGTAACTAAAGAGCACAAGGTCACTAACAGCAGAAATTGGTAGAATACAAAACCAATCAGACAAAATAAACAATTAAAGAAATTAACAAAAAAAAAACATAAATACCAGCATTAAAATTATAATAATTATTTAAATCATGAGAGTTAAGATTGCTAGATTTCACTATAAATAGCTCTCCCTGAAAAGTAATTCCTCTTTTGCAATATCTGTCTGATAGCACCTACTTTTTTAAAATAGTGGCTTTTAAGTCATCTAATTTGCCAGTGTAAACTGTACAGAAAAGAGCTGCCCAAGGACTTTCTCTTATACATTTTTTTTAATTTTTTTTCTGACGTGTTCCCATAGATCAACTATTTTGTAAGAGATAAGGCATATTAGGGTTTATGCTGCCTCATTATCACAAAAAAATCTCGTTTTATAAAGAAAAAAATCCAGTTACCCTTTATAACTGAAATATGATTGTTAGAAAACAAACCCTAGTAACATATGTTGTTTTTATTATACAAGACCTATTTTTCTTCTCTGTAGGGATACAATCCATCCTGCTTTGTTCATGATACTCACAGTTATTAGCTGTTTCTTGTGTCCCACAGTAACCATGAGTGGGACATAAAATCTCCCAGCTTAAAAGCCTCTACAGATGTGCAAAAAAAAAAAAGACATGGGCCCGGATTCATGAAGGCTTGCACGGAGTCTAAGAGTAGAGTAAGACTCCAGACAGCCAATATGTCTGCCGAGCGATCCAGGAACAGCCGGCAGGGGCGTGCATGAGAGCTCCTAAAACGACCCTTGCACAGACAGTGTTAGGTTATGCAAATTACCTCATTTGTTGCTGAAAGCTATACAAATGAGGTAAATTTGCGATCCAGGAAACACTAACCTGTCCGAGTAAGAGTAGTGTTATTTGCAGAAATGTACTCCGTTGGTAACTGAGTACTGTTCTGCAAATAGCAAAACGGAGCAATGACAGCTCCAAATAAAGGATGCATCCAGTTGAGGAAGCATTGCAATGGCCAAATATAAGGCCATTGGCATTTATATGTGTTGTAAAATAATAAAAAATAATCCCCCCATCAACGATGTTTAAGCGTAGCGCAGCACCGCACAGTGCGTCACTCTAAAAACCAGAAAAAAAAATAAAAGCCAAAAATAGGCATTTTATTAAAAATATCCATCTGCCATGCAAGTGAATGGCAGGCTGAAGACAACATGGCTACTGAGTAGTGGTTGCTAAGGGGGGAAGTTCAGTGTGAGAGATGCAACCAAGCATTAATAGGCAATCCTATGCAAATGAGTATAAGGATAGTGAATCACAATTTTCCCTGCCATGTGAACCATGTCCCTAGAGTGTAAGAGTAGGATTAGGGGAGTAACAGAGTAGAAGATAGGTGACATCATGAGGGGGGTATGTATCAAAGACTGTAAGCTTATTGGAGCAGAGTGGCATGTGTTTGCTGTGAGTTACTCAGGACTGAAAGAGGCATGTCTACAGTTGTCTGAACTGAAACCCAGAAACCGAAGGCGTACGCCGTGGCTACCACCAAAGTTTCTTGCAAAGATGCTTACCCTGTGTGCGCTCCTGTAAACCCGTCTAAGCCTGTGTGCACGTTTGTACACCTGTGTAAGCCTGTGTAAGGCTGTCTAAGCCTGTGTGCGTGGATGTGCACCCGCGTAAGCCTGTGTAAGCCTGTGTAAGGCTGTGTGTGTGCGTGTGCGCTTGTGTGCACGTGTTTGTGCTTGTTTGTGCGGCGCTGCCCCCTGTGGAAACAGAAAGGGAAAAGGAAGGAAAAGTAGTAGTAGGAAGTTAACCAAGGAGAACTAGCTGAGCTGCCAGGTGAAATCAATCAGAATTAGCCAATTACACAGGCAGTACACTAGCCCAGCCCAGCCCAGAACTTAAAACTCTGCAAACAACATTCCCCCCATGTTTTACTCAGAAATACTGCAACACTGCAGTATACAAAGAGAAGTGAAAACATAAAAAGCTTAACTGAAACAAAAAATGTTAGGGGCTGCCATTGCTATTATAAGGCAACATGTGCAAGATGCTGAGGGTGGTGCCATTGCGAATGTTGCTGAGCAACCCACAGTGAGGAGACGGAGAAGAGTTTACAGACCCAGGGTAACCTACCAGGGGCTACATGAGCTGGAGATAGTGGAGTGCTATAGAGTGGACAAAGAGCTCCTGCAGCAAATTGTTGAGCTGTGCAGGCCATGCCTCACACACAGAATCAACAGAAGGGAACCCATCCCAGTGGAAACCAAGGTATGTGTTGGCCTAAGAATACTAGCAACAGGTACCTTCCAGAGACCAACTGGTGATATGATGGGGATTTCACAGGCATCAGCATCAAGGATACTGCACCACTTCCTGAATGTTATGTCAGTACATATCGGTAATCATGTACATTTCCTCAATTCCCGTGAGGTATTGGCCAGCAAATAGCGGAATACCCTGAGGTAGTGGGTGCAAATGCCTGCACGCACATACACATCAATGCACCAGCCGGTGAGCGGGGTAGGGCCTACATCAACTGCAAGGGCTTCCACTCCATCAACTGCCAGATCATGTGCGATGCCCAGGGCATAATACTGAATGTGTGTGCTGGCTGCCCTGGAAGCTACCACGATTCCCATATATGGCATCTGATGCAGCTGTACCAGACATTTGCCAATGGGGACATCCCTGACGGTCACCTAGTGGGGGATGCTAGATATGCACTAGAGCCGTGGCTGATGACACCCATCAGAAATGCACACACACCTGAGCAGGAACTCCATAATGAGACACACTAACAAACCCGAAATCTAATCGAGCGTGTGTTTGGGATGCTCAAGTCATGTTCCGGTGCCTGGACACATCTGGTGGAGCCTTGCAGTACTCACCTACTACATGTACCCAAATTGTCATGGTATGTGCCATGCTACACAATATGATCCTGTGAAAACAGCTGCAGCAGGAACAGCATAGGGCAGGGCCAAACAGCCCCCCACCATTGCCAAGGCCTGCACAGGCACAGCGTGACTTGGAGGAGGAACAACCTGAGCCTGCCCCAGTAGGCAGAAGGAGGCGTGCCCAGTATGCCTTGGCCTTGGCAAAGAGGCAACGCATAGCACATACACTGGCTCAGTAGGAACCCTGGAAATGATACATCTCTCTGACTCGCACATAAAATAAAAAGGATGCTTAACTTGACACTACCTGTTTCCAAACATGTATAGGGAGTGTAGTATGTGCATCTAACATAGGCAGCCCTGCAGCACCACCAGAGGCATGATTGCCATGTTTTAAGCAATATAAAGCAGTGCTAAGCAGCATTTACCAATATTTAGTATATGTAAACAAAATTGCCCGTGCCAACTAGCGCAATGTTGGGCAAGGTCGGGCAAAGTCATGCAAAGTTGAGCAAAGACAGGTAAACATGCTCATATTAGCTTTACTGTCCCTTAAGCAGTCTGGTCTGCCCAGCATGAAAATAAAAAGCAGTGACAGGGCTCGAACCCAGGATACTGTGCACTATAGTCACAGTACTGAACCACTAAGCCATGATAGCATTTCAGTAGCACAGACACAGCAGGACAATTGTACAGTAATGCAAACACAAAGAAATGCTGTAACATGCCCCTAAAGACACATATGGGTAACTTCCCCTGCAGGCCTATGCAGAGAGAGAACATCAGGCCAGGCAGTGTGATGTGGGTTGTGTAGGCTATGAAGTTGCAATCTAATATATGTGGCATTGGACACTAATATGTGTAGTACAGTAGTATGCCTCAAGCCAGTACGATAGGCAACAGTACAGACTGAAATGGTGTACCGTACATAGCAGTGCAGGCATAGCAAATGTGTATAAGTGTCAGGTGAACCCCTCAACGTATGTACAGCCACAGTAACAATCAAGTGTGCCCCTGGGTAGAAATGTACAAAGAATAGCCGCCCCCCTTGTATGTAGAAATGTTGATAAGTCTATGCAAAGTGTCTCATGGAAGCCCTGCAGGCACAGCATGATCCCTGTTGATCTATGACACAAAGGTGAGGCCTGCTGTAAAAATACAACTTGATTTTCCATACACATATAGTATAAATGTCTATACTGGGCATGCTCACACACTCCAACAAATGTAGTGGATTTCATTCAGCATCACACTAAAAGGTCATACTGGCCATGCTCACACACTTAAAAAAAACGAAGCAAATGTCAGGCAACAACATACTGAAAGGTCATACTGGGCATGCTCACACACATGCCAAATACGGAGGTGATAATAAGGGATCTATGGACAAATGTGGATAGACATCTCTACTTCCAGAAACACATTCACAAAGTTATCAGAAAATCATGCTATGTGTTCACACAAACTGCCAAGGTCTGTGCATGTAGGTCAAAGGAGGTTCCCAGTACTCATCTGTCATCAGACCCATCAGAGAGTTCCACAACACACTTGCGATTAATCTGACTAGGCACGTTCAGCAGCCAGAAAGACCACTGAAGTACCCTAACAAGAAGATTACTGGCCTCAAACAGTTGCCCCATGCATCAAGACTGAATGTAACCCAATCTGTGCTCTGTTGCATACTGTCTACTCAGGAGATCTTTGCCCAACAGAAAAGTCCATGTCATGGCTACACTCAGACCTGTTTTGAGGTACAGCTCAATGGCACTAAATATACAGACCCAACTGATATTGCCAACATCCAGGCAAATAGGATCAGTGTTAACTGTACCCCCCTCTCACCCATGAAAGAGCGCATCTCTATAATGGAAGACTGCAAAGTTGCTGTCATCACGGCTGCACAGGTAAAAAACTCTCTCCAAAGCCAGTATCACAGCAGCCATGGGACCAGATAACTTCACAGGCTGTGTTCTACACAAACAACAGAACGAACAGGCACCATACTGACGTAACATGTGCAGTCATAGCCTCACCTCATGCTTTGTGCCTGTTGAATGGTGCACAGTGACAGTTATCCCACTACACAAGGGAGGAGACACCACGGACCCCAGGAACTAGTGCCCCATTAGCCTGACAAGCCCGCTCTTCAAGGCCATGGAATGTATCATCATACAACATATAAAAAATTACATTTGTAATCCCCAAACCCTGGACCACAACCATGTTGGGTTTGTAAAATGCAGATCATGTCACCTAAACCTGATAGATGACATTGAAGCAGTCAACATAACCGTCGACAAGGGTAAGGTGGTTCACACAGCCTATGTTGATCCTGCCATGGCTTACAACACTACCCCACACTCTGGAAATATAGATAAACCCACTAAACTAGGTATAAATTGCTATGTCACAAGATGTGCTGCCAACAGGCTTACTGACAGAACACACACTGTGAAAGTAGCAGACTCCAAGTATGACTTTGGACCAGTGATGAGTGCAGTACCACAAGGTCCAGTCTTGTGTCTTGTCCTGTTTAGTATCTACCTCCTTGAAGTAAACTTTAACATGGAAGGTCTGTGGCTACTGAAGTTTTCAGAGGACTGCAAACTAAGAGCCATAATTGTAAACACCAAAGATGTGGACATCCTGAAAAAGGGCCTCACTGAGACAGACAGCTGTTGTCAAAGCCATGGGCTCTAGCTCAATGCCAAAAGGTGCATTGTCATCCCCTTTGTTAAAAACTCTGTAGCCAAGAACGACAACATAGGCAGTAGTATACTTAACACTGAAAGTGTGACAAGAGACCTTGGGTCACAGGTGAACACTGGACCCAACTGTGATAATCACATCCCTACAGTAGTCAGGAAACCCTGCTATGTGGCACACCTCATCACAAAATGTGTCTCATGCAGAATAGAAGAGGACATCATTCCCCACTACTCATCACTCACTAGAACTATAATAGAGTACAATGCCACTTTTGCGATGAACCTCACAAGACAACTACAACAACTGGAAAGCCTGCAGCAATACCTCACAAAGAGCATTAGTGGCCTAAAATACATGTCATACACAGATCATCTCAAAATTCTCCATCAGTACTCCCTTGCATATCGCCTACTCAGATGTGTTCACTGCCTAACATACAAAGCTATGTCAAACGCAGAGCTGTTGGACATGCTCCACGTAAAACACTCACAATCCCTCTGACCTTTGGACCCAAAACCACGAGTGAAATACAAAAGGAAGGGGTGTACCCATTTACCTTATGGATACCCACACCTTCAGGTTAGTGGCACAGCATGAGGCCTTGGAGACCATGCAAGTGCAACTAACATTGGGCAAAGCTGCTCATCAGATTGTAGCCTGCTACAGATCACCTACCTTGTCACAGGAACCTCACTCAGTATTCCTGAGAACAGTGGAAAATATAAAGGTCCTATCAAACACCATTATATGAGGTGATTACAACTACCCAAACATTGAGTGGGAGAATTACTTGTGTACAACGTCCTTTGCCCAATATTTCCTAGAGTTTAAAAGTTCTAACACCCTGGAAGAGCTGGTCACCATGCCCACTAGAGGTGACACCATACTGGACATGATCATCACCAACATGGGGTACCAGTGTTCCACAACAGAGATAAAACCCTCACTGGTAATATCAGATCATAAAGTAATCACACTGGACATCCACATTCCGCCCCCCCCCCCCCACCCAGTCAATGAAACCACCATGAAGACATTTTCAAAAGCAAACTGCACACATCCCAAGACAAAAGTGGAAAGTTCCAAAGACCTCTTGCTATAGGATAATGGTATATAATCTGCCGAATCAGTTACAAGTGCATCCTATGAGCATCTACAGGGATGCATGGATTCAGACATCACAAATAAAACCAAGATGCACTCCTCCAAAAATAAGAAAACAATCTGGTGGTTGTTGCCCATAAATAAGCTAGACAACAGAAGGAGGAAACTAACACCTGATAGAGCCAACTTCACTAAAGGAAAGGCATCACTGATCATTATTAGGAAGAAGTAATGATCGCTCATAAAATAATTCAAGGACACTTTCAAAAGACAAATTGCCAAGGACTATAAGAATAACAACCACAAAGCCTGCGGTAGCTATACCAGACATGTAGGTGTCAACTTCCAAATATGCTGTCAGCTACTGACAAATGGCAAGGAATACACTGAACCAACTTTCATTGCCCACATCCTGGGGGACAAGTTCAGTGTAAACTTCCCCCATCACCCCCAAAAGGTCCTGTGTCCATCACAGAAGGATGCAAGAGCCCCAGACATCATGGATATGCATGTAAAGACAGCCCTCTCCAAAGCCAAGAACACAGCATCAATGGGAATGGATGGTGTCCCAGGCTGCATCTTGCACTAGGCCCAAAAGGAACTACACCCTCACCTACATTCACTGCCCAGACTCAAAGACAGTTACAAATGGCAACCCACAGGTCTTGGTCTTGGGACCCCACCTGTTCAGTAAACACTGCTCAGAGGTACAGGCAAGCACGGGAGGAGTATGGCTGAACAGGTTTGCAGATGACTGCTAACTGTGGTCCATAATCGACTCTATGGCTGACACACACATCCTGCAGAAGGGGCTTACAGAGACAGATACCTGGTGTCAAAACAATGCCCCAAGAAGAATGCCAAAGAATGCATAGTCATCCCCTTTGGCTAAAACAAAGTGCAAACAAATTACCACATAGGTGGTACTCCAGTATGTATGGAGAAAGTCATGAAGGCCCTGGGGACACAGTTAGATAGTAAACTCTCCTTTGATGATCACATGGCCAAAGTGTTTAGACATTCCTTCTATGTAGCCCACCCAATGTCACCTAATGTAACCCACTTTGTCTAGTCTGATGATGTCACCATCCTGCAAATATACCTGTGGAAAATAGAGCTCACAGTAATGTGTACAGCACGTCATGTAAATGTGTACACCTGTAGAATCATAAACCAGTTAGGTAGGGGTTTGAATCCTCCTCTTGACAAGTGTGTGTGTCTGTTTGTGTATGATCTCCTTGGAGAGGAGCAACCTTTTTGGACAGTACTCAAACACCTTAAAAGTGGTATACTAATAGTTGTCAGGTCTGATGATGTCACCATCCTACAATTATACCTGTGGAAAAGAAAGCTTGCAGTAATGTGTATAGCACGTCGTGTAAATGTGTACTCATGTAGTATCATAAAGCAGTTAGATAGGGGTTTGAATCCTGCACTTGATAAATGTGTGTGTGTGTCTGTTTGTGTGTGATCTCCTTGGAGAAAAGCAACCTTTTTAGAGAGTACTCAAACACCTTAAAAGTGGTATACTAATCTTTGTCAGGTCTGATGATATCACCATCCTACAAATATACCTGTGGAAAAAAGAATTCACAGTAATATGTATAGCGTGTCATGTTAATACCTACTCCTCTCATATCATGAAGTAGTTATGTAGGGGTTTGAATCCTGCACTTGGTGTGTGTGTGCTCTATGTGTGTGACACTGTTGGGTTGTGGGTTTTGCTTTTACTACTGTATGACATATCAGTATGACACCAGTATGTGCATTGCACATGTGAGGTAGCTGTGTGGCAAATACATATACGTACATGTGACCTTAATTACATCTGTATGCTTGTGACAAGGCCAGCCACTGCAGTGATCACTGGCCTAGGTCAACTGTGTCACACACACTCATTACGGTTTCTATAGAATTGTGTGAGCGAGGGTTTATGGCCGAGGTATATGTCAGACCTGCTCAAACGCAGCAGGGTCTATCAGTGATGGCTATTCATTATAGGTGTACAACAACCTTTGTGGATATGCATGCAGACCCCTTATTGCTTATGTGATCCACTGAGGGATTTAAACATACCTTTGGAAATGTGATTATCAAAGGAGAGATGACGTACCACTTGGTTGCATGTACACATCGGTACCTGTTCTTCATGTTGGTGGCTACTACCTATGTGGTACTGTGGGGATACTATGTTCCGTAAAGGTGGATGACTATGCTTTGGTTGGCTTATAGCTTTACAGCATGGGTTTGACAACAGGGATCTGTCTGTGTGATACCCTTGTGGAGGATGTGTGCGTCATCTGGAGACTGCATTATAGGCCACAGTATACATTACCACATGTGGACGGACATATCCCTACTGTGATTGCTTGTACCTAAGAGAGCTATATGCCAAACAGGAGTGGTCTCAGTAATGGGTGCAGGTGAATACCACTGGTTACTGGCATAGTATAGTACCTGAAGGATCCAAATGTTACTGTGTGTCCTACATCCGTGTGTCAGTTGTCAAGACATTATCTAATGACTGGTTATCGTCAGGCTGTTGAAGTTGTGTATATTACCAGAATGCTAAACAATGGCAGATAGTAACAGTATCACCCACAGTACAGTGTCAAACCATGTCATACAGACATGTGTAGTCAAGTTCCGAAATGTGTGTAGTACAATGCATACTGGCCATCAATCGAGATTATGGAGTGTTACTGTATAATACAGGGCATGTCACCCTGCCCATGTGTCCACTATGCACTTACATACAGACAGTGCACCTCCACCATGTTCACAAACGTACACCTGCAAATCTGTGCCACACACATCCCACACATACTGTCCATTCTCTAACACATGCTGCCAATACTACACAAATCAGCCAAGTGGCATGTGGGCAGACAATACACTATTGGAACTAACCCTGGTGTAAACATTACTACATTGACAACCATAGCTTACATGCATCATGCCTACTCAGCTACACCTTCAAGCATAGCATTACACTCTACTGCTGACAACATGCTAACATTGCTTTACTGCTATAAAGTCACCCTGTGCATCAACACCATGGTAGCCTGTTCCTGCATCGATGTTACAGATGACAGGATGTGGCACAGGTTTCATCATATGCACAGGGTGTGTTGTTGGTTTGCCACAGGGCTACAGTGAGCCATACAATCGACATGTATGTGTGAGTGTGTGTGTGTGTGTGTGTGTGTGTGTGTGTGTGTGTGTGTGTGTGTGTGTGTGAGGGCCAAGAGTACTGCTATGGGCCAATGTTGATGTAATGTGTGCGTGTATGTGGTAGTCCTAGGTGTCTTGTTTATGTGTGTGTGTCTGCATGCTCACAGTTCCACCATGTGGCAGCCATATACAGGTATTTGTGGGACAGCCACAGACTGTACCTGCCAGGCTTTACAGATCACCATCACTGGCCATGGATACGGTACCTGTGCCTGGCAGGGGTGCTACTGACACTATCAGGTACTAAGCCTTACTGGGTACTATCCCAAGAGGTAGATGAATGTACACTGGACCCAGGTCCCTGCTAGGACTGTCCAGAGCCATGTGCACATGGTCTTCTAGGACGGTCTATGGACAGCCCACCCCCAACATTGCTGGGGCTGGTATTGGCACTATGGGAGCAGCTGTGACTTGAGGGACATCCGCGGCGACTGCCAGCTGCTGATGTTGCTGGCATATGACCACGTCGACGACTCAACCATCCCGCACTGTCCTGACACATGGACATGACATTGCGGAGGACATCTAATGTCTCACCATAACGTCTATCAGTGATCTCAGTGTAATGATGGATGGCACCTGCTAGGTCACAGATACTGTCAATTACGCCAGTGTTATGTGCCTTCTGTGCCCTTATTCCCTGTCTGGTGTAACGTTCCATACGTGCCTGTGCCTCATTGAGAGCCTGGAACATGCGTGAGGTTGTAAGACCTGTGGCACGTCTGCCAGTGGCATGATGAGCAGCAGTGCTCTGACGAGAACCCCTGGACATCTGCCTATGTGGTACCCTTCCAGGCATCTGGGTATGGCTACTGTGTTGGGATGCATGTGCCATAGATACCACACTGTCCTGGCCAATGCTCACATGCTAAGGGCATTGGTGATGGATGTATTGGCAGTATGACTGTGTGCATGGTTGGGGTGGACACTTGTGTACTGTCGATTGTTGGCCCAATGACAGACCCTGGCAAAATGCCTGTGCCTCAACACACCTATCATCATTACTACTATCATGCTCAGTGACATCAGTTTCCCTGCTGCAGTGAACCAGCCCAAAATCAGCACCTGTGAGAGGGAGACAGGAAACACACTTTATGACCTGTACATGATGTCTGCACACTTGCTCACATGCACACATGCACACATGAACACATGCACACATGCACACATGAACACATGCACACATGAACACATGCACACGTGAACACATGCACACATGCACACATGAACACATGCACACAAATACACTCCTCACTAAAACAGACACTCGCACACACACACACACACACACACACACACACACACACACACACACACACACACACACCACCAGCAATCCAGAACATACTGAATAGCGTGTGATGGCGGAGTACAGTATCACAAGCCAAACATTTATATCAAACGTGACAGCATGCAGGATGTGTGTTGCTCAACAGCATGCAGTGTGAGTGTAGACAGCCCTTGCTAATAACAGTATACATGGCTTTGATGCATGTGTGTTTTCTTCAGTGATTGGCCTCACCCTGGAATGCAATGTGTACATGGACACAACATTGCTGTACAATGTCCTGTGCACCATCACTCACAGGTATACATACCATGGCTGGATGTGTATCAGTGTGTCACATATGTATCAATTTCTGATTAGAGCATCTGTGTCTTTAGCAGATAATTGTGGATACAGGTTTAGCACATGCATGCTATGTATACACACAGGATGAGTGGTGCATGTATACCTGATGGAATACCATTGCTCAACATAGCCATTGTACAGTGGTTATGGTGAGTGTAGGACATATTGTGGACATGCCAGTGCCAGCCATGACATGGCATGCTACCACACAACTGAAACATTAAACATCACACATACACAATGTGTGTCATGTGACCTATACACTCAATAGCATTACATGACATGTGTGGCACTGTACAAATGGTGATTGCTATGCATATTGTGTATAGATGCATATGTTTGCACACACACAACATTGAGGTGTATAGCAATTAATGATATGTGTAGTACTGTGGCCACTGTAACTGGATGGGGTGTAGTACCATGAGACATCATCATGCAGCATCATGTGGTCACTCAAGGTTACTAATGTGTGCCAGACCAGCACATAGCATGCTGTGCCTGAACTGCAGTACCATGGCTACATTCACCATTTCACGGCCAGTTGTTACATGGATTCGTAAGGAGCCCAATAGGGGGCATTGCCTAATATGAATGTGTTATGTGTTGAAGAGTGTCGCACAGCCACATGAGAGGACTCTACCCCTCAGGTATATTATATGTGCTGTGTGGATGTCATTTGTGATACTGAAGTGTGACCTTACAGCGAGTGTCTGAATACGCCATGTGTAGCATGTTAACATGTACTGCGTATGACACAGTTGTGTGTGCTGTGTGCATGTGTATCGACTCTGCCTATCCAGCGTCCACTACAGTGTTGCCACAATTGTGTGGGATGCTCTGTGTATTGCATGTGTTTGAAGCAGCTACTCACATTACTGAGATGTGCATAGTCTCACAGCAAACATGCACAGCATGCATTATGCGCTGGTGTGTGATGTGTACATGGCCTACACCTCACCTATGACATGCACATTTAATTAGCAATATTAAATGTAGAACACACTCACCAGCATGGGTCTGCTGCCTTGCTGTCACACCAGAAGGACCTACAAGGATATGAGACAGTTTGTCAGTGGCAGCAAGTGTGGCATTGCTACTGTGCATTTGCAATCTTACAGTAGTACGACTGTTGACAGTCACAGGCCTGCATATTATATTCCGAATTATTATTATTGCACAACACTAAGCACCACATCTTGTAACTACACAGTACACATCTCACATAAGCATGATCTACCAATAGAGGTAACAGTGGTGTACAGCTATGCCATGTTACCTGCACATTCCATGTCAACTTGCTAGGTGGCTCCGGTCTCCATGATGATGCATGTTAGTTGTTGTTGTTGTTGTTGTTGTTGGCCAGGAGCCACCTGGCTCAGAAGCAGCTCCTCCACTCTGGTGAGGGGGGGATGGATGGCTACCCCACCACCTGTGGCAAGCTGTTGTCTATGGATATCAGATGCACGTTGCCGGACATGTCTAATTAAATCACTGCAGTGATGGCGTACCTGCTCATATGTCCGGTTATGCATGCCTATGTCATTTACCCTACGGACAAGATCTTGCCACAGTGCAGTCCGCTCATGCTGGTCCTGGCTGGTTTTTGAGAACAGCAGGGCGTAGTGCTGAACCATGGTGGCTGTAACCACTTCCTCCTCTGCTGGGCTGTATGAGGGATTACTATGGTGGGCCATGACCCTGGAAGACAATGAAACAATATGTGTGAGCAAGTCAAGTAGCACACTTAACATTCTAAAGTACAGATATCATTTAACTGCCATAAATAGCAACCTATTGGCTGTCAAAGGATGCACACTTTCAATACCACATACCAGTGTTCAACCCACAACTGCCTGACAGTGCCTGGCACACTCTATATATCAAACCATGTTTTGCACAGCAACAAAGACAAACCAGTAGGTAAGACTATACAACAGTACATGGCACAATGTATGCGACACAATGCACCACCTAGCCACACGGGGTATATATCAAGCTAATGCATAATGTAACATGTAATCCATTGCAATGATTGTAAAGTCCAGTCACAGTATTACCAGTATACCACACTAGTCATTGATGGCAAACCTCTGCCTAACATATGTGCTCATTCATCAATATAGGTGGCATACTGCTGTACTAGACTATACATGTTGCTAGATACGCACCTATATCCTGTAACACACATATTACCGAGGCCATGGTACAGGCATACACACACACACATCAGACATACATACCAGACACAAAGGTATGGCAACCCACATGACCTTTACCTGTGTACCATACAGTACTGTGTGTCAGTAGTTACAAGACCTTATGCCTGAGGTATGTCATCTGTGAGGACTACAGGGAACAAACAAAACAGTGGTTCCAAGACATGTGGACATACACCATACTGTGCTGTTTAGGCATACAGCTTCAGGTAGTACTACAGTTCATTCAGGGGTTGGATTCACCAGCAGTAACACTCAATAAGCATACATATACTGCTGTAGCCTACAATGGGATACCCCAGTCGACACCAACAGACCAAGTCAGACCATCTGGCATACTGCTTTTTCTGCCTAGCAATACCATACACATCTTTTGCTGGGATCACAGCTAGGACACATAATACCATGACAGAAACAGTTTCCCACTTAGCTATCACACATATACAGAACTCTGACACATTCACCAACACATTCACCATCTCACTCAGTCAACCTCACATAGCAATTATTGCAACAAGTACATGTGGGTGTGTATCGGTTCATAGGTAGGTTATAGGCTATTGGCCCTAGGACCTATAGATGTCTAGCCATATGCTACCCTGGCCTTTGACACACAGGTAATTTCATTTCACATGGCCCTGTCAAGAAGATCCACAGAGGTGATTCCCGGGGTGTATTTCCTATCTCACACACAATCATCAGGTTTATATATGATGACTGCTAATTAGGAGCTTTGTTTGCTATTGATAGGTGGTTTGTTCCAGAGTATGGGATGTCTCTGAGATAGGGATCTATCCCTCCAGCATGTGCTGTTTATTGAGGTGACAAGGTTTAGGTCCCTAGAGCATGTAGCTCATAGGGATTGTGATCTGTTTACGTGGAGCATGTCCAACAGCTCTGGGTTTCACATAGCTTTGCATGTTAGGCAGAGGTCACCTCTAGGTAGACGGTATGCGACACAGTCTAGCTGTGGTTTTGTGAGATGGTCTGCATAGGGCATCTGTTTGAGGCCAGTATTACTCTTTGTGAGGTATGGCTGTGTCCTTTCCAGTTGCTGTAGATGTCTTGTGAGGTACATACCACATAGGGCATTGTACTCTATAATGGGTTTTATGTGTGTGGAGTAGAGGGGAACACTAACCTATATTTCCCTGGATGACACACCTTTTGTGATGACGTGTGCCATGTAGACAGATTACATGACTAGTGTGGCACTGTGACTATCAAAGGGGAGAGTACTGTGCACCTGTGTCCCATGGTCTCTTATCACACCTTCGGTGTTAAGTAGACTACCACCTATGTGGTAGTTAATAGGTACTGAGTTTTTCAAGGAGGGATGCCAATGCAGTGTCAACATTGAGCTTGAGTCCATGGCTTTGTCACCAGGCATCTGTTGCAGTAAATATGACCCTGTCTCTCTCTCTCACTCTCTTTGTCTCTCTCTCTCTATATATATATATATATATATATATATATATATATATATATACACACATATATATAAACATCCATTGGTGTACATATAGATATACATATAGGCACATATACAGTCCACCTTTCATGGTGGGAATATCAAGTATGGGAAGGTTATGAGGTATACAGTTATGTCATAATATTGCACAGTGTTGTGCGGAATGCATTGAAGGTGTTCTCAGCCCATGTAGCTTTAGCAGGCCTCACTGGCTGCAACACTGCAAACCTGATGAATCATACCCACAGCGTTCAACCACCACATGTCATATACCAGCACTGTATGCTGTCTGGTTTGCCACACACTACAACCTACATAGAAATATGCACATAACAACCTTCAACAACATATATATATCCACCTTTCACAAACAGTTGCAGTATGTCCCTTGCTCTATGCACATGTACAGATGCTAATATATCTGACACAGACAGATCTCTCCGTATGTGTGTGCCATACCCACACAAGGACCACACTGTTGTAAGTCCATATACCTCACGGCTGACCTGTTGGGCCTTGCTGCAACATGAACAGGTGTCACATGTGAGCACACAGTAATATTAGAAGGTGTATATATAGCTGCAAATGCTAAATTACCATACTAGCCTGGTACAGCTGTTGCCAATGCTAAGCTACACGTTAATATGACTATCATGCATTTGTTACTCTATAACATCCATGTTTAAATAACTGTATGCGCTACTCCCCCAAACAGACATTGTACACACTACTGTACAGAACACAGATAACATGGATCAGATGTTTGACATTTAATGCTGAACTACATATGGCACAGCCATATCCCACTGCACACAGCTACACACTGATTTCTCCATGGCAGTATTTATGCAGGGCATCTGTGCATAGATACGTACTGCTGCCACATATGGATGATTCAAACTATGCAGAGTACTCTTCAAAAACATCTGCTACATGCCAGTAAATACATATCTGTTACATACCTTCGTTTGTATGTGTTTGTAGTAGTCAGTTCCGTGTGTTTTGTACACTTGGTTTTGTTTATATCTTATTTTTTTTCAAAATGTTTTTTTCAATATATTACATTTTTCAATATATTATATTTTTTCTATATATTTTTTTTCAATGAATATTTTTTTCTATATATTGTTTTTTTGCAATATATTTTTTCAATATATATTTTTTTCAATATATTTTTTTATTTCAATATATTTTCTTTTTTTCAATATATTTTTGTTTTCAATATATATATTTTTTCAATATATTTTTTCAATATATATTTTTTCAATATATTTTTTCAATATATTTTTTTTCAATATTTTTTTAAATATATTTTCTTTTATATCTTTTTTGTTTCCTGTTGCTGTGGTCTATGTCTCTCTGTGTCTCTCTGTGTCGCTCTGTGACGCTCTCTCTCTCTCTCTCTCTCTCTCTCTCCCTCTATCTCCATTCCTGCAATGAAATGATTGCATGTGTGGACACCTAGTGCAGCCTGCTTTTATA
Organism: Protopterus annectens; assembly: GCF_019279795.1. Taxonomy (NCBI): domain Eukaryota; kingdom Metazoa; phylum Chordata; order Ceratodontiformes; family Protopteridae; genus Protopterus; species Protopterus annectens. The sequence continues at coordinate 755,058,260 of NC_056745.1, forward strand.
GGTATCTGCACATGTGCATGTGATGGCCTCTGTACCAATTGTTGGCCACCATTTGGCAATTGCATGCAGTCTGTTGTGTGGTACTTGCAGTACTCACTGTCATAGCAACCAAATGCTATAAATTGCTAGGTCAGGTAGGAGTAGCCCTTTCAGCTTTCCAAAGTGGGGACCATGCTTGTTTGCTATGGACACCGTTGTGTAAGTCAGAAGGTTGGTGTACTTCTTGTATCTGATGCTAGAGGTGTAGCCAGTGATTTGAATGTTGTACTCATACCTGAATGTTGCCACTTCCTGTACACAGTTGTCAGTGTAGAATTGTACTCACCCCTACAAATGCTAACACAAGATACATGGGAGTAGTTTATTTTCTACTATGCAATTAGCTGCCATACATAAATAGTTATTGAAATGTTTTCATTTGGAACATGAACTGTTTGTGAACTGCTATACTGCGGATATTAATGTACTCACTTCTGCACAGTTTGTGGGTTTTTTTGTTAACATTAGCACAGGATGCTCATGAAAACTGGACAATTCCAGTACTGAGTATGCCTACCAACATCCTTGCTGGACCTTGAACACACAGGTATTTTGTACATTTGGGTGGGGATTGTCCTGCTATGATACTGTGTGGGGGTTGTAAAGTGCTGCTGTAACATTATTTACTGCTAAAATGTCTGGTTCTGTTATCACAGTCATGTAATGCTATTCCACAACAACTGCTGGTAAAGTTCCACAGAACAGGTTTTGTGTTATGGCATTCCTATCTTACCTTTGCATTCACTCATTCTGATGCATGATATATATATTTCAGCAACAACCTGCTGTATATCTACTGTGGCTTAGTGGTACTTCATGCAGTCTAGTGTGTCCAAGGTCTGGGGTTCGAGACTGACATTGGTGTTTTATTTTGCTGCTGAGTAGAACAAGGTCCCTCACATGCAGGGTGACTAAGGCACTTTTAAGCAGTTGTAAGCAGGTTTGCGCGAGTTTGCATGACGCTTAGCAATACTTAGCTAAGTGCACACAGGCGCACACTTGCGCAAACCCGCTAATTACTGCTTAAAAGTGCTTACTCCCGCTAACCCCAGCGCTCATTTCTTTGAAAGAAAAGAAAATGGGGAGATAGGAAAGTGGTGAAAAAGGGGCACAAAGAGGGAAAGACAGTAGGGAAAACAGCACAGGATGTGCAGGACGGGTGTAGGGAAGGTCCATAGCTACCCATTCCTTTAACAGCAACAGCTGTGCATATACTAGTAATTTGAAGGGAAATTTGAAACCTTCCACCCCTGAGAGAGGGGTGAGGACAACGAAGTATGTTGCACTGCCAATTAAATTTCAGTTTATGTGTCCAGCGGACATGTGTGCAAAATGGGTAGCTATGTATGGGGTGTAATTTTTTTGTGGGAGCAGATTGCCCTTTTTTTTTTCAGGTGAGAGAGGAATGTGGAGTAGGGGAAGTAGGTATATTTTGGGAGGTAGGTTGGGGAGGTAAACAGACAAGACAAACAAGATGCATACAGGGGTGGAATATGACACATGGGGTGGGTGAACACCATTGACGGGGAAGGGTGTTTGGAAAGCGCAAGCCCATGAGCCCACAGATGGCAACAGTGGAACTGAGATCCCCACCCATGGGCAGTCACCACTGCACCTTCACAGCCCGGAGGGTGATTGTGCTGGGGCTGCATAGGAGGGGCAGGCTCACCCGTGAGTCATGCCACTCTTGCCTCGAGCTGGCATAGAGGATCAGCAACTGAACGCTCGATCTCCCTACACACCACAGCCCTGACCGTTTGGAGGGTGATAGGTGGCCCTCCTCTGGCCTTGCTTGAAGGGGGGGGCATCCCCTGCAGTGCTTCCACCTGAAGGTGGCACAGGACCAACGGAGGAGGAGGTCCCGGGCTGGGCAGCAGACCTGCTGGTGCCAGGTGCCATCGTCAGCTGAAGTGGGACAGGTGAGTCCGCTGGGACCAGCCTTCCCATACGTTCTATGTTTAGGAGGATTTAATGACAATATGGGTTAGTAATAGCCAACAGCATTCCAATTTAGTTGTAACAGCATACAGTAGTATTCCCATTAACCCAACACACCAGAGCTCCAACAGCTGAACAGCAAGCATAACACATGCATATATAGAACAACAGTGGACATTCCAACAGCGTGCAGGATTGATTGGTGGCAACAGGCTACCAAGATTGTGGTATGTGAACAGGACACATGCATCAAAGTAAATGCAGGTATTTATAAACCAATAGGACATGTGTCCCAACAAATGTTATGAGATTAGACATACCCATTGAGGTGTGGAATTGCATTGTTTATGCACATACAGTAGGGTGTAAAAAGATACCTCCATTAACAACTTATATATACTTATAGTGTACACTACATTCCTATTGACTGCAGTTATATATTCCCTACATGTATTATTACACTAGGCAATGTCCGTTAAATTGTGAAATGGGTTTTTCTAGTTCTTGATATACCTGACCTGTATCTGACATACAAACTGTCCTGGATGCAGATGTTACTGCTACATATTTATATATTTCATTTATATTTATATATCTACATATCTGGATGTGTTCAGGTGACATTATCAGGTATATGTTAACAGCCCCCTACATTTCTAGCAGCACACTGACATTTCTGGGGAACACAATAACAAGCTACTCATGTGCCAGATTAACCTGTACATGCCGGCCATGAACTGACAGTTGAGGACTGTATATATGATTAACAGCTACTGGCACTCCCTTCATCCACTTTATATGGGCCTACCCATCTGTGGGTTGACTGCGCTTAATACAACAATACTATTTCTATAATGCAAGGGTACAACAACATATCGAAGAAAGTGACACGGACACACTCCAGGAATTATACCTTTATTAATTACATTACACACTTTTCTAGTGGCTCTCTCATTTATTTGATATATCAGTGCATGCAGAGGTCTTTTATTCAAGACATATTATACCTTTATTAATGGGTTACAACACCTTTTCACGCTGTCTCACTTATTTTATGTAACAGTACATGCAGAAAAGTTATTCAACACTTATTATACCTTTATTAATGGGTTACAACACTCTTTTTCAGGCTCTCTCACTTCTTTTATATGACAACACATGCAGAATAATTACTAACCTGCCTGGTGGTGCAGCCTTAGCAGCCTATCTGCATAGGCTTGCTGATTCGCAGCATGGACACCTGCAGCTGTGAAGTAAATGAAGGGATATTGAGACATACTTATCCATAATATAGACTACAATAGCAATTCTTACATACTTCATTCCATGGCTTCATACTCAGTAGTGGGGCATTTTCCATTTCACAGGCTTCCTGTACCCACTGGTTCAGTTGGTCCTCCTTGAGTCTTTTCAGGTCTGAGTAGTGGTGTCTGACCTGCTCACCAGTCTGAGGGATGCCTGTGGCACTGGTGAGATCATGTGCTAGACGGTTCCAGGCTTCCGCTTTGTACTCAATGCCCTGAAACTGGCCCTACAGGAGTCTTGCATCATGATGATGGTCGAGGAGCCAAACCATTACTTTTGACTCCTCAATGCCCCACCGTTGTGCTTGAAAATGAGAGCCCTCTCCAACACCGGCCATACTGTCTGCAGATGGGAGCTACAACCAGTTATGGCAATTATTCCCACCTGTGGAGCTTAAATATGCCTCATTTCCCGCACTTATTTGTGATTGGCCAGTTTTGAAAAATCTCAGCTAAAAGCAAACCTGCTTCGCAATGGGTAAACTTCCATTGATATATATGAGTGTGTTGGAAATGCATCCATATTTAAAGCTGTCATGGCTTAGTGGTTTAGTACTGTGATTATGGTGCACAGTATCCCGGGTTCAAGGCCTGTCATTGCTTTTTATTTTACTACTGGCCAGATCGGATAGGAGATGTGGCTGTGTTTAGCCAACTTTGTTCAACTTTGCCCAACGTTGCTCGACGTTGTTCTACGTTGCTCTACACTGCCCAACATTGCCCAAACATTGCTTTAGTTAGCACAGTGTGCAGCTCCGCACGAACATGTTATGTTTGGGCTAGTTGGCACGATGCGCAGCACCGCACAAAACTATTGCGCTAGTTAAAGCAGTGCTAAGCTATGAGCAATTATACTTCACTGTGCTTAATACTAGTAAACTTTGCTTAGCAGTGCTTCACATTGCTTAAGATACGTTACTTATGCATTTATCAGTATGCATGACCATTCCACCTTCTTATATATATATATAAAATATTGTTCACTACCACATAGGCCATTTCAATGCATTTTACTGAAATTTAAAAGGTAAATGTCAGGAATTCTTTTTATGCACACATTTCCTACAGAAAATAGGAAGGGGAGTGGCAGGACTCGAACCAGGAATGCCTCCTCTTTGTGGGAGGGCTCTACCACTATGCTATTGCTATTTGGCTTAATTTATATAGGTAGTTTATTATCCTTTTCGATGTCTACACTGCTAACTGTAGCTAAGCAATGGGCAAACTCGCACATATACACGCAAGTACGGGCAGCTATATCAGGAATAATAAAAAAAAGGAAAGCTTTACATTTTAAACTTGTACAGGGATTTAGAATGTGGAGGAGTGTAGTGTTGGGTATGTAGACATTTGAGCGGACTCGCTCATTTCAGTTGACATTTGCAGTTTAGGCACTTGCAGGGAAGTGGATATTTGGACTGCTCAGCAGTCTGACATGCCCCCTGCACTCGTGCACGCTCTGTGTTAGCCTTAGAGTTGAGTCAGTGCACCCTCATGAATATGCATGACACGCTGACATCATACTCTTAGACTGCAGTTTCCGTGTAAGACGTAGTTAGTCTTACACAGAGGATTAGTGAATCCCGGCCCTGGTATTTTTGGGGGTTTATATTTTGTTTTTCATACTGTAATTTTAGCAACACTGCTGACATTGTGGACTGGAAAGTTAAGCAAAAAGCCTGCAAGAATGCCATAGCTTCTTTGGTACCTTGACACAAGTCATCTGTAATAGTCTAGTCTTGCATGCATGAAGTAGTGACATAAAGCAAGATAAAAACAATCAGTGGCATAATATCAGCATATGTGCCACTGTCAGGTTTGCTGTTCAGATAAAGTTATTCAACAAAATGGAATCCTTATCAAAGCCACTTAAATTCTACATGATCCCTGCTGGTTTTACTATGACAAGCAGTTACATACGTAGTCATATGCTACAAATGAAATTATGTAGTTTGAATGTCATTTCTTAGATAAGTAAGTCATTATAAAATTTGCAATGACATTATGAGGTAGTGTTCCACAGCAGATGAACTTTTATGCCAGTTCTCCAGAAAAGCCACTTGGTAACAACAGTGCCTTCCAGAAATGCATGTAATCCGATCTTTGAGAAATGTACAGAAAAGGAATAAACACTCTTGCTTAATTTTTTTATAGTATGCACTTTTGAATAGCCCTTTTGCTGAGTGTGTGTGTGTGTGTGTGTGTGTGTGTGTGTGTGTGTGTGTGTGTGTGTGTGTGTGTGTGCGTGTTTTCACACACGTGCATGTGTTTCTGTGTATGTGTGGATGCGCATGTGCATGTGTGTGTTTGTGTTTGTGTTGTGTGTTGTTTGTAGTGTGTGTGCATCAGTGTCCTGCAGAATTAAGTTATTTAGCAGGAATTTGCTTATCATGTTGTTGCTATACATATATCATTAGATTCAATTCACAGCAAACTTGCACATTTTGTTTCAAAGTGTGAATACATAATATAGCAAAGTATTATTACAGAACAAACAGGGAGAAAATGTCACCAGGAAGTGGGACTTGGCTTTTAGAACTGTAATACTGATATTACCTATTTCCTCTGCTGTCACTGATACTCTGGGTAGGATGTGTGTAAAGGTAGCCAATCATTGCTACAGTGGTGCAACGAGTAGCAATTTAGTTTCACATAATTTATTTTTCTCAATTGTTTTTTGGTTGTGATTCCTTTGTTATGGAGTCTTCTCACTTTATTGAGAACTGCTATTTTAGTCATATCTGAACATTAAACTTAGGACACAAGTGTTTTCCACCTTTAAAGAAAAAAAAAAGAAACAAAAAAAATGGATTTCTTTCCTTACTCATGATTTGTTTAGGCCATGCATTTGTTGAAATAAAGGATGCCTGAATCCCCTAAAATGCAGCAGAAAGCATCTAGAACCTTAAGGCTCCTTGTGGTTAGCCCTCAGTCCCCTTACTTAGTTCAGTTACTTCATCTAGGGTTATTACTCTACAGTCTAGACAATGCCTACTGACGTGCTATGTACCCGGCTGTGCCCCACTTTGGAAATCTGAAAAAGTGGTGGCCTTAATCGTACGTCTAGGCTTCTCTAATAAAAGATTTTCCATTGTTCTTTATTGTTCTTTATTGTGCTTTATAGCAAGTGTGCCTTCTGTGGAAGGTTGGGTGCCAGGCTGGCAACTCGACACTGTAAAACTCCGCTGCCAATCATGAGCAGACTGATGATCCGCTGTGGCGACCCCTAACCAGGAAAAGCCGAAAGAAGAAGAAGAAGATTGTGCTTTATAGTAAGTACATTAAATCACCTATTTGTATCAATAATGACCCAAGCTGCTAGGAAAAGTTTTCACTTCTGCTACTTTGGTTTTACTTTTACTCCTAATGCACATACCAACCTTATATCATTTCTAGAGTTAATTCTAAATGCTAAACATAATGAATTCATTAAGGCAAGCCTTTTTACAGTCTACATTCATTAATTTTGTTCTATATGCTACATGGCCTTAGTTTCCATTAACAGTTTATTATTGTTTGCTGGCATGTCATGCCAACAGTAAATACTCCACGTGCTATCTTTTCTTGCTACTGACCCACATTTCTGAAATATCTGCAATGTCCACTGTTTGCTGCTTTGATGTTTATTCTGTGCTAATCCCTTGTGTGGAAGTTGGTAAAGGTCATTGATGGGTAATCCCACAATCAAATAAATAATAAATAAATAAAACTACAATAGGTAGAAATGGAAATTATTTCTTTTACTTATTTTCCTGGTTTCTGAAACATAACTATTTGTACTGCTTTATCTCTGTTGCACATTAGGGTCATGGTTCAGTAGCACAGGCAGATTAGATTGCAATCTTCTTTATATGACATGGGTTTTATTGTGGATAGCATTAGGAGAAATATACGAAGCCTAACATCTTATAGAAGATGAAGGCTTAAGCATAACAATTGTTATAAAATTTTGTTTTATTTTATTATGTTTCAGAGAAGGTCATCTTGAAACAAGATCTAGAGATGACAAATATGTTAACAAGTAAATTTCCAACTGCATAATAATTTATCTGTTTACCAAGTTGGAGAATTTGAGACTTGTTATTTCCCATGCATCAGACACATCTGATGTAAAGACTGCAACAAATGCAATTAGTCAATTCTGTTGGGCAATTCTGTGATACAAATTTGCCATGCTACGTGCATACTTGCATGTTTTGCCTTCAGATAGCAATGCTATTAAAGTAATTCCTAGATTGTATATGTGTTTAGACTGCTGAGTTTATAACCTGTATATTGCACAATTCTCTACCCTGTACTTTTAACCTCCTTTGCCCTGAAGTTATAGAACTACAGCTGATATAAAGCATTATAAGTTATCAACGGTGTCCAAGGCAGTACTCCTGCACAACATTACGTTTTTGTCAAACCATGTTAGCAGATGTCTCTGTCTGTTTAACTAGTGTATTAGATAAGAAACTATTATGGATATGGTTCACCTTAACCTTAGCAAGCCATTTGACATGTTTTTTTCACAACTTTATACTGAACAAATTAGCAAGACTTGGAGTTGTTCTATGAATCCCAGCAGGGTTAAAATACTTGTGACTGTGTAACTAGGACATGGAAGGTCATAGTAAATGGAGTCTGCTCACATATATAAGGTTCAGTACTGTTATCTCTGAGTCATTATGAGAACCACTGCCAGGATTCAGAAGGAATAGGATGTTTTTGCATGTCATACAAGCTTATACCAGACGGCTACTATAGTAATGTATAGATTGTATGAGAAGAGGCTAGACAATTTTTGAGGCTTCTAAATCATTAGCTTAGCATAATGCAGTTTACTAGAAGCAAACAAACAAGCAAACAAAAACAACAAAGATACTCATACCACACACATATACAGTGAATACAAAATGTAGCAAACAGCAACGATACAATCCAAAAATAGCAGGATACAGATTCCCCAACACTCGAGACTTCGAATACCAATAAAACAAGAAATTTATTCAAAGAAAGAGCAATATACACTAAAGCTCTTAAACAGGGTTAAGCGCTTTCATCTGTCACACCGCAGATTTCATCAGAACCAATGAGCTCCTACAGTCCATTCTTTTTAAAGCCTTTTAGGCGCCAAAAAACTCCAATTTAAAAAACACTCTGTTTTTAAAAACAACAAATACCTAATAATAAACTGTTATTAGAAACCATACTAACTACATGATAATATCTACTTATTTTACACTTATAAATTAAATTAATATTCAAAATGCTTGTACATTCATCTTTCACATGAAAAATCTAACCATAAGAATAATGTTAGACTACACTGTTATCCTTAAAATATATAAAGTTAAATAATGCAGGCATGAATACTGTAGGTCATTCTATATCATGTCTATACACATTATATATATACACATAAGGAAAAACTGTCTATAAGTATATGTGAAAGTATGTTAATATGTTTGAATCAATATGCAGGAGTATATTACAAACATGTCAATATGACTAGTTCATTACTAAAGCTCTTTAAAACATATACACATCTTAAGTAAGTGAATTATGTTAATCTATTAAATAATCCATGTTTGGTTGTATTAGTAAATACTAAACTCATATGTACAATATAAGCATATGTAAAAATAGGAGAATTGGGTAACCTACATTAATATACAAAGATATACGAAAATATATATGAAAAAATGTCCAATAGGTCAGTAATACATGTTGTAGTACCGCCTGTGGGAACTTCTTATTTGTTTTTTGTTGTTTGTTCTAGTACAGTACTAATTTAAAGCAAGAAAGGGTTTTACACTAATATGATCATTTATACCGGGTGATGTAGTTGCGTCCGTACATATTTGCCATTTACTTTCTATCCAGGCCAGATATGTCTTCCCACCTCTATCACTGATCTCTACCTGGTCTATAATGGCAAAGATGAAACTGTGATCCGCCCTTTCTACAATGTGTTTGCACAAAGCATTTTTAAATCTCCTTTTTTATCCTGTAACGTATGCCATAACACACAGTCTTTAACTTCCTCTCAGTTTTGCCTATATAAAAGGCTGAGCATTTTGTACAGGTAGCTATATAAACAATGCTGTGTGTGCAATTCCCATTTTGCAAATTATCGTAGTATTAATAATGTTGTCTAACCTAATTTTTTGTTTAGTATTAATAAATACACATTGTTTACAGGTACAACATCTAGTGGTACCTTTCATTCTCTTGTCACTTGTTCCTCTCCTTCCATACTCCATTATTCTCTTTATATTACTTCCCGTTTTGAATACTGTACAAATGTCTGTTCCTACTATATTTCCAATAGCTCCAGAGATGTTGATTAATGGCCAGTGTTTTTTGAGTATTTCAATAATTACACTGGTGTAAGGATTATATTTGATCACACATACTTTTCTATCCCTTTCATTGCTTTTGTTACTCAGTGACACTGTACTAATCCCCAATAATGGTGTATACTTGTGTCCCCATTGGGCTTGTACATACAAAATGACATTCTCTAACAATTTCTTAGGATATCCTCGATCCAGGAATAATTTGGATACTTTTTCTAACTCACTTGTCATGATTTCCATAGTAGATGACATTCTTGCTGCTCTTATACTCTGTCCCTTGACTATATTTTTGAAGATGTGTGTAGGATGACAACTGCTGAAATGAATATAGTCATTAGAAAAAGTAGGCTTCCTGTATATCCTTGATGAAAAGCCAGTCCCTGTGTTGCTAATCCATGTATCCAAATAAGCAATACCTTTTTTGTCATAATGTGAAGTAAATCTCAAAAAATCTGTGGTGTGGTTAAGATATTCCAAAAACGAAGGAATCAATTCATTGGGTCCTGTCCAGATAATAAAAACATCATCCAAAAATCTGGTGTATAGTCTGATGTACTGGTAAAACTGTCTGGGGAATATGTATAGATTCTCCCACTCGAGCATAACCAAGTTAGCAAATATGGGGGCACATGAAGCTCCCATGGCTACACCTCAAGTTTGTCTAAAATATTCTCCTGCATGTGATATGTAATTATGTTCTAGAACAAGTCCCATCATGTCCAAAATTAGATTTACTCTGTCCCAGCTACATCCAGAGTATTTACATAGGCTGCTTTGGAAGTACCCTAAACCAGTGGACGCTGGTATACTGGAGAATAAATCCTGTACATCTATAGTGAGAAATGTCAAATTCTCATCCCATACTTCCACAGTGAGTTTACTTAGAAAATACCAGGAATCTTTAACCAAATGGTCCACTTTAGTGTATACTTGCTTAGTCCAATGATCTATAGTGATCCCTATTTTGAAGGTTTTCGATTTAGATCCTGAGATAATAGGTCTAAAAGGTGGATTGTTCTTGTTTTTATGGATCTTGGGAATCCCTATGATGTGAGCCATAATTGGGTATTCAGTTCTCAAGTAATCATATAATTCACTAGTAATTCGGTTATCTAGTAAATATTCCTCTAGGGCTAAATCAATTGCCTGTATCCAATATTAATTTGATTAATGGATACTTGCTCATAGTTCCCTGATTCATATAATATGTTATTTATTTCATTAAGGTATAGCTGGCTGTCATATATCACTATACCTCCGCCCTTATCAGGTTTCATTATTCTGATCTCATTATTTAATATGAGTTCTTCCATACATCTTCTTTCACCAATGGTTAAGTTATCCACTAAGTTTTGGCTACCCCGTGAGTTGTATTTTAAATCCTTATAAAGGTAGTAGATGTCCTTACAAACCATTTTCTCATAGGCTGCAACGTGGACATTCATAACTGGGATGTATGTACTTTTTTTGACAAGTATAGATCTACTTTTTGTAGTATTATTCTTATTGGGATCATCAATGAATTGAATAGCTAGGTTCAGCCTTCTACAAAATAATCTGATTTCTTTAATTAGATCGAATAAATTAAACTTAACCGTAGGGATAAATTTCATTCCCTTACTAAACAGAGATGTGATATCATCTGTAACTTGAATGTTAGTATAGTTGTACACATTAAACCCTTGGTAGCAACTAATTCTGGGATAATTCTCTACAGCCACTTCCAACACAGGTGTATCCACTATACTTTGTTCATGTTCTTTATTGATTGCAATTTGGTCTAATGATCCACTTGTATTCATAGTTGAATTAATTAATGAAGTTTTGCTTACTGGGGAGAGATTTGATTGGCACATAACATGAGGAGTAACATTATCAGGAGAAGTCACCTTTTTATTTTTCTTTAGTTTTCTATCATTTAAGTTCTTCTTTGTTGTTTCTTACTTCATGAGTAAGTCAGTGTCTGTGTCTAGGTTTAAACATAAAGAGAGACCCTTTAAGAACAATTATAAATATGATGACATTAAAGAAAGGATTTTTTTGTTGGGCAAAAAAATTAACACAATTGAAGAGTGTGCGAATAGATAATGCTTACCTTGAGAAATGTCTTGGGTTACACATAGTCCCTAAGGGACTGAGATTTTTTAAATTACCCTTAGGCATTAAGTTTAATTCTAACATAGTTACAGAATTCAACAAAATGTTTGATTTTGGATTTACCTACATGAAACAACTTATTAAATGTAATGAACAGAAGGTGAATGAGTTATTACAGGAGGTGGAGAGTTTAAATGAATCTATAATACACAATGAGATGTTTGAGAAATGGTATGATTGCTATTCTAACCAGTTCAACCAAGCTAAAGGGAAAGTAAAAAATGTATACGATAGGAAAATGCACAAAATAGAACGTGACTTAGAGCTATATAGAAATGAAAGAGCTTATATATGGCCACACTATGAAAGTGAGGGTGAGAATAGATTCGAGGTGGTACAAACCAAGGGAAGAAAGAGAAACTTGAGAGTGAATGAGGAAGAAAATTTTCAGGGGGGGGCGATATTTTCCAGCACCAAAGAAACAACAAAGAAGAACTTAAATGATAGAAAACTAAAGAAAAAGAAAAAGGTGACTTCTCCTGATAATGTTACTCCTCATGTTATGTGCCAATCAAATCTCTCCCCAGTAAGCAAAACTTCATTAATTAATTCAACTATGAATACAAGTGGATCATTAGACCAAATTGCAATCAATAAAGAACATGAACAAAGTATAGTGGATACACCTGTGTTGGAAGTGGCTGTAGAGAAGTATCCCAGAATTAGTTGCTACCAAGGGTTTAATGTGTACAACTATACTAACATTCAAGTTACAGATGATATCACATCTCTGTTTAGTAAGGGAATGAAATTTATCCCTACGGTTAAGTTTAATTTATTCGATCTAATTAAAGAAATCAAATTATTTTGTAGAAGGCTGAACCTAGCTATTCAATTCATTGATGATCCCAATAAGAATAATACTACAAAAAGCAGATCTATACTTGTCAAAAAAAGTACATACATCCCAGTTATGAATGTCCACGTTGCAGCCTATGAGAAAATGGTTTGTAAGGACATCTACTACCTTTATAAGGATTTAAAATACAACTCACGGGGTAGCCAAAACTTAGTGGATAACTTAACCATTGGTGAAAGAAGATGTATGGAAGAACTCATATTAAATAATGAGATCAGAATAATGAAACCTGACAAGGGTGGAGGTATAGTGATATATGATAGCCAGCTATACCTTAATGAAATAAATAACATATTATATGAATCAGGGAACTACGAGCAAGTATCCATTAACCAAATTAACATCGGATACAGAAGAATAGATTTAGCCCTAGAGGAATATTTACTAGATAACCGAATTACTAGTGAATTATATGATTATTTGAGAACTGAATACCCAATCATGGCTCACATCATAGGGATTCCCAAGATCCACAAAAATAAGAACAATCCTCCTTTTAGACCTATCATCTCAGGATCTAAATCTAAAACCTTCAAAATAGGGATCACTATAGATCAATGGACTAAGCAAATATACACTAAGGTGGACCATTTGGTTAAAGATTCCTGGGATTTTTTAAGCAAACTCACTGTGGAAGTATGGGATGAGAATTTGACATTCCTCACTATAGATGTACAGGATTTATTCTCCAGTATACCAGCGTCCACTGGTTTAGAGTACTTCCAAAGCAGCCTATGTAAATACTCTGGATGTAGCTGGGACAGAGTAAATCTAATTTTGGACATGATGGGATTGTTCTAGAACATAATTACATATCACATGCAGGAGAATATTTTAGACAAACTCGAGGTGTAGCCATGGGAGCTTCATGTGCCCCCATATTTGCTAACTTGGTTATGCTCGAGTGGGAGAATCTATACATATTCCCCAGCCAGTTTTACCAGTACATCAGACTATACACCAGATTTTTGGATGATGTTTTTATTATCTGGACAGGACCCAATGAATTGATTCCTTCGTTTTTGGAATATCTTAACCACACCACAGATTTTTTGAGATTTACTTCACATTATGACAAAAAAGGTATTGCTTATTTGGATACATGGATTAGCAACACAGGGACTGGCTTTTCATCAAGGATATACAGGAAGCCTACTTTTTCTAATGACTATATTCATTTTAGCAGTTGTCATCCTACACACATCTTCAAAAATATAGTCAAGGGACAGAGTATAAGAGCAGCAAGAATGTCATCTACTATGGAAATCATGACAAGTGAGTTAGAAAAAGTATCCAAATTATTCCTGGATCGAGGATATCCTAAGAAATTGTTAGAGAATGTCATTTCGTATGTACAAGCCCAATGGGGACACAAGTATACACCATTATTGGGGATTAGTACAGTGTCACTGAGTAACAAAAGCAATGAAAGGGATAGAAAAGTATGTGTGATCAAATATAATCCTTACACCAGTGTAATTATTGAAATACTCAAAAAACACTGGCCATTAATCAACATCTCTGGAGCTATTGGAAATATAGTAGGAACAGACATTTGTACAGTATTCAAAACGGGAAGTAATATAAAGAGAATAATGGAGTATGGAAAGAGAGGAACAAGTGACAAGAGAATGAAAGGTACCACTAGATGTGGTACCTGTAAACAATGTGTATTTATTAATACTAAACAAAAAATTAGGTTAGACAACATTATTAATACTACGATAATTTGCAAAAATGGGAATTGCAATACACAACGCATTGTTTATATAGCTACCTGTACAAAATGCTCAGCCTTTTATATAGGCAAAACTGAGAGGAAGTTAAAGACTCATTTATGAGCATACGTACAGGATAAAAAAGGGAGATTTAAAAAATGCTTTGTGCAAACACATTGTAGAAAAGGGGACGGATCACAGTTTCATCTTTGCCATTATAGACCAGGTAGAGATCAGTGATAGAGGTGGGAATTGGAAGACATATCTGGCCTGGATAGAAAGTAAATGGCAAATATGTACGGATGCAACTACATCACCCGGTATAAATGATCATATTAGTGTAAAACCCTTTCTTGCATTAAATTAGTACTGTACTAGAACAAACAACAAAAAACAAAAAAGAAGTTCCCACTGGCGGTACTATAATATGTATTACTGACCTATTGGACATTTTTACATACATTTTTACATATATATTTTTGTATATTTTTGTATATTAATGTAGGTTACCCAATTCTCCTATTTTTACATATGCTTATATTGTACATATGAGTTTAGTATTTACTAATACAACCAAACATGGATTATTTAATAGATTAACATAATTCACTTACTTAAGATGTGTATATGTTTTAAAGAGCTTTAGTAATGAACTAGTCATATTGACATGTTTGTAATATACTCCTGTATATTGATTCATATATAATTATACATTTTTATAACATATTAACATACTTTCACATATACTTATAGACAGTTTTTCCTTATGTGTATATATATAATGTGTATAGACATGATATAGAATGACCTACAGTATTTATGCCTGCATTATTTAACTTTATATATTTTAAGGATAACAGTGTAGTCTAACATTATTCTTATGGTTAGATTTTTCATGTGAAAGATGAATGTACAAGCATTTTGAATATTAATTTATTTTATAAGTGTAAAATAAGTAGATATTATCATGTAGTTAGTATGGTTTCTAATAACAGTTTATTATTAGGTATTTGTTGTTTTTAAAAACAGTGTGTTTTTTAAATTGGAGTTTTTTGGCACCTAAAAGGCTTTAAAAAGAATGGACTGTAGGAGCTCATTGGTTCTGATGTAATCTGCGGTGTGACAGATGAAAGCGCTTAACCCTGTTTAAGAGCTTTAGTGTATATTGCTCTTTCTTTGAATAAATTTCTTGTTTTATTGGTATTCGAAGTCTCGAGTGTTGGGGAATCTGTATCCTGCTATTTTTGGATTGTATCGTTGCTGTTCACACACATATACAGACATACATACATGCATACATCATGAGGTAAGGGAGCTCAGAGTAACCATATGAGAAGATATTCCATCAAGGTGCCACCATATCAGCAACAAGGAGAAAGGTAAAATACTGAGATGGAAAGGGAGAGGTACCGCCAACAGTAAACAAGTTTGTATTGTACCTCTGTATAGGCAGATGATAATAAGTTCTATCTGTAATAGTGTGTGCTGTCCTGGGGTTCTTACATTTTGAAGAACAGAAACAGGTTAAAGGACTTTTGCTGTCTGATAACAACTGCAATGTACTGTCTGCATCACAAAACAGATAAGAAAAGACTAGATGTGGTTGAAAATAAAAAAGCAAAGGAAGGCCTTGATAAAGGATTCATGGGAATTTCAAAGATATTTTAGTCTAATGACCATGTACACCTTGCCAATAACAACCCTCAGACTTTACTTTCTTTCACAAGAAGGGAAAGGCCACTTATTCCCAGAATAAATTCAAGACTACCCATCCAGTCATCCAAGTTTACCTGAAGGAAGATATTAAATCAAGTTACTTAACCTGCAGAGGATGTGTATTCCAGGGAAGGGAAGATTATGGATGAGAAATCTATGTGTTAATCATGTTCTGTTTATCTGCTGATGAATGTTCAAGTTTCTAGTTTAATGGGAGCTGCACTGTTTGTTTTAATGAGTTATAGGAAGTCAAAGACCACTGGATCTCTAGTCATGTTATAAGTGAGGCACAGATCACCCCTTAGGAGTATCTAACCAACAGAGTACAGGGACAAGATTTCCAGCCTCACCTGGTAGATCAGGTACTTTAGACCACAGCTTTTTTTGGTTAGGACCCTTTGGGTTTTTCACATTTTTTGATATGTCAAGTCTAGTACATTATTAAAGAAGTGTTTTACTCTATAATGGGTCTGATCAATGCTGAATATAGGTGAATGATTACATCTCTGTATTTACATGAATATCTTAGCATATTAGTTGTATTAAGTGGAATGAGTTCATGTGATGATCAAAGAAGAGGAAACTATCAACTCTAGTACCCAGGTCCCTGACTACATTTTTGTTTAGTAATGGAGTATTATCTCTACTGCATGTTGTGGGCAATTTCTGTTTGATGAAGGAAACAATAGTACACTTTTTCATGTTCAACTTAAGCCCGTTATCTGTAATTCAGGTATTAACTAGTGTAAGTTTTTTCTGAAGGGAACAGACATCTGAGGGAGGTTTGACAATTACATCCATTTTTAAGCCATCTACAAATATGGTTAACCAGAAGTCTTGGCTAGCAGGAGATGAATCTTTACTGATACCTAAGAGACTCTGCTGACTACCTTAGCACTATTTGAAGAGGCACCTGCCACATAAATTATGCGGGATCTGTGTTTCAGCTAGTTGGTTGTCCATCTTACCACATAAGGATCTATGTTTAAGTCAGGTAGTTTCATTATATTTCCGGCATTCAGTACAATACTCAATGCCTAGTCTCAGCTGACATAAGTTATATGAATAGTATGACCACTGTCAACAGCTTGTGTGACCCTCTTAAATAAGTTAAGAAGATTTAGCAAGCATGATGAAGCTAACTTCTTGTGGGTCAAGCCCAAAAACATTCTTGATATTATAATTAATGAGATCAGCTATGATACACTCCGCAGCTTTATAAAACTGACTCTTAAAACTAATGGGAGAATAATTTTGAGGTTCATAATAGGGCTATCCTTGTGGAGGGGCATCACCAAAGCAGTGTGCTGAGATTTGGGAACATAACCTGTGGATAAGCTTAAGTGAAACAATTTATGTGGAGGTTTAGTAAGAGCCTGTTTGAGGGAATGTATTAAGTACCCAGGTATATTGCCAGGAGCCATGGAAGATTTATGTTGATCCTGTATAACTTTTTAAGAACAGATTAATTAGTGATGACAGGAGGAGGACTGAGTGATGGACTTACTCAAAGCCCTGCCATGATACTCAGTATGATAGAGATTGCATCATTGAACATACATAATCGCATTTTAGATCTATGCATGGGAAAACAATTTTTACCTCATGACTGCACCCTGTGTTACTAATGGAAAGAAGTATCTCCTAAATGATTTACCCATACATGGGTCCCCTCAAATTATCTATGGTATGATTCCAGTTCTTATCACTGGGGTAATATACAGTTATTGTCTATGAGATTTGTAAGCCAGCCTCTAACCAAATGGAATAAGTTCATTTGAGCATAAAAAGAGAAATTGGTTAGGCTTAAAATGGCCCACAAGGGTGACTAACCTAATATTTCCCTGTGAACCTATGATCCTAAGTAGAAGGGAATATGGGATGACTGGTGTTTCAGTAGGGGTTTGGGAATGAAATTTGCAGTAAACTTATTTGCTAGCAGTTTTTATTATGTGATTAGGGTTGCAATGGGGTGAATAATGACTGTTTTTTCTTAGTTTTGTATTATATCTAAAGTAGGACTTGCAGTTATTCTTCACTTCAGAAGCTAAGGGTTGCTTTACTGGTAGTTATAATGCTTTTCAATCTCTTGGGGATGTTTTATACTACCTTTTAATGACTTAATGTCTTTTATAATGATTTTCAGTTTCTTGGAGACTACCCTTATTCTGATGATAAACATATAAGTACCTCAGTAAAATACAGGGAAATTAAGAACAAACTATCTTGTGAATATACAGGCTGGACATGTCACTGTAAATATGCCAAAGTATTACTTCACAAAAAGAGGGGTAATTACTAGAAACAGCTCTACCAATGAGGTTGGAGGATCAAAACACCATGGGAAAGAGCAAAAGCAATAACTGTGGTGGGGGAGATCAAAAAACACAATTTGTTGTTTAAGTAAAACATAGATTATGGAAGGAAATGGAAAGACAATGTAGGTCAGTGGTTGAGCAATCCTTGCATACAAACAAAAAGATCATAATGTTTACTTGGTGCCCTTAGTAGTACCTGTTGCCTGTTTGTGCAATGTGTGTATTCCTTTTGAAAAATACGCCATTAGAGGTGAAAAAGGCAGCCATGGCAGGCTTTTAGCCAGCATCACCCTTTAATAAAGACTTTAACCCAGGGCATGCAAGGCTCCTTTTGATGCATTTGCTGTTTATGTGGAGGAGGGCAAACATGCCCTAACAAAGGCTGACATGGACTTAGAGTCACTGTCTGAGAAAAAATTCAACATAGGATTCTGAAGACTTCTTTTAATGACTTTGCTGTTTACTTGGAGTTAGGCAAAAAAAAATCTTTCCAGGGGTGCCCTACACTAAAGCCTTTTTCTTGCAAATACTATAATCCATGCTACTGAAAAATACTCTATACTTCCTAAAGTACTAGATTTAGCCTTTACTTGATGACCACACAGTCAGAGGCAAAAAAATACAAAATAATTTCTGCTTCCCTGCCGCTCAACTATCTAGATTTTCACAGAATTACCATATTTTTGTATCATATTTTTGGTCTGTTCCTCATAAGACCTATAGTTTTCTGGCCAATCATTGAGGAATGAAGCCACTAAATAATGACATACATTTAACTTTCAAACGTATCCACCAGAGAGTGCATGCTAATGCAACATGCATTATTCTAGCAACTTTTAAAAATTATACGAGCAATATTTAAAATATGTCCCTGATTTGGGGCCTTTTCCCACACACTATTTTTGGCTTTATCTAGATTTCTTGAACTTAGAGGTTGAAAGGTACATTTCTTTCCTAGAATTCTACTTGTAAATGTTCTTAAACTTTGAGCTATATTCCCAGTAGCCAAAAGAAATAAACTTGGTAACAGATGACCATCCTTCAATTCACCACTTACTAACTGTTAAATGTAGGCGTTTTATAGAGGGCTTGAATTCATTTCTTAAAATTCATTCCATTGCCTGACCACTTAGCTTTGTAAATAGGACACCTCATTATGCTGTGTCCAAAGCTTTGTTTGCGTCTTTCGGCTTTTCCCGGTTAGGGGTCGCCACAGTGGAACTCCAGTCCGCTAATGATTGGCAGTTGATTTTTACATACCGGCTTGCCAGGCCTGATGCACAACCTTTTTTAACGAAGGTACACCCATTCACGCATGTCTTCACGCAGAAGACACTCTAGCTGAGAATCGAACCGGACAGGGTCTTACTGTGAGGTGACAATGCTACCACAGCACTACCACATCAAATTAAATGACACCTGCCTGTTTGAAACCCTCTCATTATGTTTCTTTACTAACTCCCCGAGTATCTATCAACTACACTCAGTTCAAATCCTCATTAATCAGAAACTACCAGGCTAACTTCTGAATCATTGTCATGACTAGAAGCTTTGCATCCACATTGGTCAGAGAAATGCAGTAGTAATTAACCATATCTATCATGTCTTTACCTGAAATGAGAGTAAGCATGATTTGAGCCCTAGTGAATGATATGCTAAAATCCCCATTGCTCTAAATTACTTATAGACTTAGCAAAGTTGCCGTACACTATAGTTCTCTATTTCTTTATATAATACCCTACGTAATACAGCCTTTCCTGGAGACCTTCCTGTTCTTAAAGTACCTAGTATGTTCAAAATGTCCCCTAAATTGCCTGTCTGCCCAACAGCTTAATTACATGTCTCTTTAGGTCTCCTCTGCAAAATCATCTTTTCTTTCTTTTTGACCTCATTTGAAATTTCTTGATAAAATTCTCCATAACTTTCTTGACTCACTACTTGTCCAAAACTGTATCTCCTTACCGACCCTATAATGCAAAAAGTTGACTTTACTATTTTATTTCCTTCAGCTTCCATGCAAGTAATTTCCCTGCCTTCTCTCCTGGACCGCAACCAAAGCTTTGTCTAAAGTCTTGTCTTCCTGTCATCCATTTTTACATTTCATTCAAGTGAATTTGTATAATGTATGTTGCAGCTCCATTTTTCATATGTATATAAATACACACACACACACACACACACACATATATATATATATATATATAGAGAGAGAGAGAGAAAGAGAGATTTATATATATATATATATATATATATATATATATATATATATATATAGATATGTATAGATCTATGTCCCTTGACTGAATCCCAAATCACTGAACAGAATTAGCTAAAATGTATTTGACTGAAATCTTATTTGACTGAATCATAATTGACAGAAAGCACATTCTATGCAACAAATATATTATAACACATGTTTTTGCAGAGTGACAAGATCCCTGTGCGGGACAAAGACACCCACAACCTCCCTTGCTTACACGCACTAAATCCTCCATAGTCTCACTACTATGGAGAAAAAAGTTAAAAAACAAAAAAAAAATGGATCTCAATGGCAAAGTTATAACTTTCACAAACTACATTAATAAAACTTGCAAAGCACTTAGGAGAAACCCTTCATCAGTGCATAAAATCACAGATTTAAAATGGAGGTTTTATGCATAGCACATGACCCCAAAAAGCCAATAAAAATACTTCCTGTTATATCACTTAAATTTCCTGTTACATCACTTAAAACAGCTTAGGAGGACAGCACTATATAAAAAGACATAAGCATACTAATATATAACAATTTCTAAATAATAATTTTCCTCTTTCTTTGGGAAGAATCTTTTTTATTACCCTAAACTTAAAAGTGTGTGCTGAACCATTTTCTTTAACATACATATTTACAAAAAGTCCTAGTTTTGCATATAAAAATGTCAAAATTTAAAACAAAGGATATGTTATGGTGAAATGAATGGTGACAACTTTGAGTCTTTGGGAATTAGAAAGAAAAGGACTTTTCTGTGCTATAATTGCACTTGTAAATATTTGGAATCAGACACTGTCTTTGCACATCCTCGAACTAAAAATCTTTTTGAGTTTAAATGCCTCACCACATGTAATAATGAGGATTTAGTTATTTAGCTGTTTGTGTAATCTGTCAGAGTTTTTCTGAAGGCAAATGCAACAGGAGGATTAAAGAAAGAATATCAGAGCATTTATCAGTCATTAGAAGTGGTGTAATGACTAACTCCTTAGCTAAACACATTAAAGAAAATGGTGCAGCACACTCTTTATGTTTAGGGTGATACAAAAAGTAAGGGGGGTGATATTTTGAATTCCCCAGAAGTTGCAGACTATTGTTGGATTTTAAGGCTACAAGCTAACAGACAGCTTAGGCTAAAGGCATCTGTTAGTCTTGAATCTATCTTAAAAAAGTCAACACATGAAACTGAAAGGACTGTTTAATAGTCTCACTATTATTTAGAAATTATTATTATTATGCATTATTCTGCTTATATCTATTTATATGGTGCTTTTTAAGCTGTTTTAAGTGATGCTAATAGGAAATATTTAAATGATGTAACAGGAAATGTTTTTTTTCATTGGCTTCTGGGGTCATGTGTTGTATATAAAACCTCCATTTTAAATCTGTGATTTTATGCACTGCTGAAGGATTTCTTTCAAAAGCTTTGCAAGTTTTATTAAAGTAGCTTGTGAAAGTTATAACTTTGGCACTGACATCCATTTCTTTTGTTTTTGGATTCTGAGTTTTTTGATTCGTTGATCTCATTGCCTTGGCCCTAGCCTTGAAAATTTTGTTTGAGAAAAAACAATGAGATATAATGAATCAGTGCTGGAGCACAAGCACAGACATCTATAGATCTGGGGTACATCTTGATGGTGCCATTGCCTATCCACAGATACTCTTCTAGATTCCTGTAATAACTCCTGTTATCAGACATGATTATGCCTTATTGATTGTGGTGAAATGATATACTCTATGTAGACATCTACAGTTTTATGTAGACTTCTACACTTTTCTATCAATTGTCATTCAGTCAAATGAGGATTCATTCAAATGACATACACACACATACACACACACACACATATGTGTGTGTGTGTGTGTGTGTGTGTGTGTGTATATATATATATATATACACACACACACACACACACACACACACACACACACACACACACACACACACACACACACACACATACACATACACATACACACATGCACACACCCACACCCACATACACACACACACACACACGCACATAAATGGATATATACACATCCATTGAAAAGACAAAATACCAAACACCAATTGATCAAACACAACTGACCACTCAACAGCCTTCCAAAAAGTACAAAAAAAAACATTGAAAGTTTTTTTGCAAGAGTGCAAGACCCCTGCACATTTTATGTGAAAGGCTACTTGTCTGTAGAATATATTAGGTGATTTTTCAGCTTTATTTGTTTGTGAGTGTGAATGTTTAGGGTTATATGTAAGGGGATAGGATTAATGTGTGTGTGTGTGTGTGTGTGTGTGTGTGTGTGTGTGTGTGTGTGTGTGTGTGTGTGTGTGTGTTCAGTGAGTGTCTGAGCTGTCTTCTGTAGTGGTTGTGTTATGGAAAGGGCTTTAGGGGTACAGGAAATTGTAGGAATGGCAATTAAGGATAATATGCTTTACTTGAGGTGGAATGGGAGGGTGGCTCTTTCTGCTCCACCTTAGTAATGAGTGCTAAATCTATCTCAGTCATGCAGCTTACCAAAAAAAATCCATTCCATAACATTATCCCTGTTTAGGCAATTTGAGCAGATGTTTGTTGGGTTATGAGTAGTACTTTGGAAAAGTTTTTTCGATCTACTGGGTTTTACTGTTTAGCATTGTCAATATAATGAAGGGTCAATGTTTTCAATGTTTTCTGTATCAGTTGTTTAATATTTCAACCATTTATCATTCTATTTTAAACACACACTTATATCTATCTATATATGTATATGTATATGTATATATATATATATATATATATATATATATATATATATATACATACATATATATATAGATATATATAGATAGATATATATATATATATACATATATATATATATATGGGTCTACTTTACATGGTCGACTTTTCACAAAGTTGACTTTCATATAGGCGAGACCACATGATCGACTTTCAGAAAGCCGACCATGTAAAATAAACACAAAAAACACAATGAACACTTACCTTAAAACTGTTATCAGGGGGGCAAGCCACCCTGCTCCACCCCCCATACCCCCCATAACTTAAATATACCAACTCTGAGATCGCACTACAGTGTAGAAGAGGGAAATTTTCCAATTCCACACTGTACGGAGATAGCGGTTCCTTATGGTCGGCTTTTCAAAAGTCGATCATATGGTCTCGGCCATATGAAAGTCGACTTTGTGAAAAGTCGACCATGTAAAATAGACCCATATATATATATATATATATATATATATATATATATATATATATATATATATATATATATATATATAAATGTTTATGTCAGATACACAAACCTAATAATGAAGCCTATACAAAAAATACAATAAATAAACAAATAAATAAATAACTCCTTGGAGATTTTCATATAGACTGGAAATGTTGTACTTCTGAAAATCCTACTACTCACATAAACCTTCATGGTTTTTATCAAACCATCACCTACCCTACAAGAACACATAAACCCGGGGGTGGGTATATCTAAATCTTCACCCGCAGGTGATGTCAGTATTAATATGGCAAGTCAGAGCGTAGGGACTGAGAGTAAAAATACATACACTAGGTCATGTATTATCCAATATGGTAAATATTCAAATGAGGTTAAGAAGATTATTACCACAAACTGGAATATTATGACCAGTGATCAGACCATCAAAAGTAAGATCACTGATAGGCCACACTTTGTGTACAAAACTGGAAATAATCTCAAAAGAATTATAGAATTAAAATCAAAATTCCAGATGAACATCAAGGATAAGAGGACAGGCACTAGAAGATGTGGCCAATGTTATTATTGTAAATATATCTTGGACACACCCAGCATTACTCTGAACAACTGCTTAAAGAGCAAGATTTGGTTTACTAATGGTAATTGTTCAACCAAACATGTTATATATCTTAGTGTTTGTCAAACCTGCATGAGTTTTTATGTGGGTAAGACGGACCGTAGTCTTAAGAATAGAATATACGATCACATATATTGTATGAGGAAGTGTGACATTAATAATGCACTATCCAGACATCTTATCAACAGTCCACAGTGCAAGATGTTTAAGTTTGCGATTTTAGACGTAATTTTCCCCAATCCCCGAGGGGGCAACATAAAGGCTGTGGTGGGGGAACGGGAAATCAGGTGGCAGATTAGGTTGGATGCTTCCACCCCCCCAGGCCTTAATGAAATGATTCCCACTAAGCCATTAGTTAGGGTTTAGCTTAATTATTTTTGTAATATATTGCTACATTCATTACATAATTCTTACAATCTTTGCATTGTTATACTAACTGTGGGTTCACCCTATGTACTTTCTTAATATTTCATATATTGTCTATTTTATATATAAATATATTTTATATGTATATTTTTTACCACACAACTATTTTTACTAGTATCATGATTGGTTTACATTGTATATATTTTGCATGGTTGCCATTCTAGAAGACATCTCATTGTATATCTTAAAGAAGAATTATATGGCATTACATGCTTAATTGCTTTTAATAATTTATAAATTTGTTTAGCTAGTATATACAGCTTATTTTTTTACACATTTATTGTTTTTTAGTTTAGCAAGGTTTCGTAAACAAAACGAATCATATATCTTTAGTGTGTTTATGCAGCAATATGTTTGTACTGCATTTTTTTAAAAAATGTGCAAGGGAGCAATGTTTACTAATTGATCTAATTGATTAATTACAACTTAGGGCGGGTTATTCAGATCAACTATGATATATAAGCGTTATGACTCTATGCTATGATGTTCTGATGAAGACAGATTTATTTCTGTAGAAAGCGCTTAACCTATTTTATGTTAATAAATTAAGTATTTCCAGCACAGTATCCTGTTTCCTGGCGTTTCCTGTCACCGTTTGGTGTGTTTGCTATTTTGTTGTATCGCTGGGATTTTTTATTTCTATTACGTTGTTTTCCATGGATTCCATGCAGGAGATGCTTAATGTTTCTAATCTCGTCTCGAGGGACGAGATAGACAAAATACATTCTGAGATGACCATTATCCGAGGGGAAATTACTCGACTTGTCGAATTATTGACACCAGTTAGTACTGCTCTAAACAAACAGTCTCAACCTAACCCGCTGGTTGCAACGTCCATCCGTTCCTCTATGGGTAACGCCAGTGACGAGGAGATTCCTAACGCACAGAGGAGGTTTTCCTCCCCTCTACAGTCCAGGCGAACACCGAGGAAGGATGTATGTGATGAAGGGGGCAGTCGTGGTTTTTTTGCAGCTTCAATAACAACGGCGGACAATGTAGACAACATAGATGACGACCGCTGCCTTATATCAGGTGCCAAACCTAAGCGTCTTCCACCGGTACGCACTTATGGTGGAGAGGACAAAGGAAAAGGTGCAATTAAAGCACCAAAGAAAGGTACTGTAAATTCAAATATAGTCGGGTCATATATACACGAGGATTGTCCGAAAAGGCATGGTTATTGTTTAGACAAATTTATGGATATGCCGCTTGACTTTAAGGACATTCCACAAGCGGTTTCTAATTTGCATTCTGCTGGTGAAGGAGGGAATTTTCCTTCCTTGAAAAAGTTAATTTTCACTTTCGGCAACAATTTAACAAAGGTTAAGAACCTTCAAGTTGAGAATTTATATCTGCACAAATGTTTGGACAGTGGGATTGTGCCCATGGGGCTACGGTTCTTCAAGGAACCACTGGGGATTGAAATGAATGCACACAACATTAAGATTTGTAATGATATGTTTGATGATTTTGGCAGGAAGTTTATTAGGTTTATTGTTGAATGCAATGATTCAAAAATCAGCACGTTGCTTAACGAGATAGACAGAATAGACAGACAGATTAGGGATGATGTATTGTTTTCACAGTGGGACAAGCTATATCAAAAGCAATATGAATATGCGGAAAATATGTACAAGAAGACTTATGAAAGGAAATATAAGAAATTACAAAGGGATATAGCACAATACGAGAAGGGGACAGCCTATAGATGGAAAAATGGGAATGATGGTAAATTTATTTCTAAAAGCAGATACACAAATCGCTCTGCTGTTTATGTTGGTGAAGTTGTACAGGATGATGGACATCCTAATCAATATGACTGGGATGATGATTGTTTTTTAGACAATGGGAGGGACAAATGGAGGACGGTGGAACCGAAGGGGAGAGCAAAGAACTTTTGGAGGAACCGGAGATACAACCATTAGTGAACCCTCACAATTCTAACCCCAGATTTTCGGATGTTGTTCCTTATAGTATTACAGATGGTAGTAGCAACTTAGTGGTTAAGGAAAACAGGATCCTCCACTCCAGTGGGGAGATCAAGATCTACAATTACACTTCTCATCCGGTGTTACCCGAATTTTTTCAAATTTTCTCTAAGGGTGTGAAATTTATACCTGATTCCAAGTTTGATATAACTGATACCCTAGTTGAATTGAAATTGTTCATGAGAAAATTAAACTTGGGTATATTTTTCAAAAATCAGAATAAAATTAGTTCAAATCAGATAGAGGAACTAAAGAAAAAGAGTACTTTTACTCCACCCATGTGCAACACACTCACATCATTTGAAAATGTAGTGAATGCTGAGTTATATTCCTTACACAATAAATATAAGTATATTCATGAAGGGCAACAATCGGGTAAGGACATGATGGATACCATTCAAGTACTGTGTGATAATAATATTCGCATTATCACTGCAGACAAGGGTGGGGGTATTGTATTTTATGACCAGGAACAATATAAAAGTAAGATTTTCAACCTTTTAAATAACTCCACACAGTACACTCCCTCTTCCATCAATGAGGTTAACATAGCCCACAGACGAATTGACTCGTATTTAGAAGAATTTATAGTGGAAAATAGAATCAACGAAGATCTATACAGATTTCTTAAAGTTGAATTTCCCATCCTGGCCACCATCACAGGTATTCCCAAGGTCCACAAAGATATACATGATCCACCTTTCCGTCCTATCATCTCTGGCAGTGCCAGTAAAGCCTTTACCTTTGGACAAGTCATCCATCACAAACTCAAACATATCTATGATACAGTTGAACATATTATGAAAGATTCCTGGGAGTTCCTGGGCCTGTTTAAAAAGGAACTATGGTCCCCCAGATTGATTTATGTGACAATAGATGTACAGGACTTGTTTTCCTGTATTCCTAAGGATGACGGAATACTCAGATTCATCAGTAGTATGCACAAAGTGAGTGGATTAGGCCAGGATGATATCTCTCTCCTCACAGAATTTATGGACATTGTTTTGGACCACAATTACATCTACTATGAGGGGGAGTATTATAGACAGAAAACGGGGGTTGCCATGGGCACTGCCTGTGCTCCCATTTATGCCAATATGGTACTGTTGGATTGGGAAGTGGAATTCATTTTAAATTCCAATTGGATGTCCTTTATTAAAAGATATGTCCGCTACTTGGACGATATCTTTATACTTTGGGAGGGAGAAGTTGAGTCATTGCAGGAATTTATCAGTTACATCAATAACACAACGGATTACCTCAAATTCACCCACCAATATGATACCCACGGTATAAACTATCTTGATGTCAAGATATACAGCAAAGACAATGAATTTCACTCCCAAATTCACAGAAAAGACACTTTTAGCAATGGCTATTTACATTACAGTAGCGCACATACATACATACAACACCAAGAGGGGCATTATCAAGGGGCAGTGCATTCGTGCTGCACGCATGACCACTGAGAGACACATAGTGGACCAAGAATTGGAATATATTGGCCGACTGTTTTTGGACAAGGGATATCCACCTAAGATGGTGAAAGACATCACAGGGTATGTCAAGAATGAATGGGGGTTAAAATACAAACCCCTTTTGGGGGTGGGTATATCTAAATCCTCACCCGCAGGTGATGTCAGCACTAATATGGCAAGTCAGAGCGTAGGGACTGAGAGTAAAAATACATACACCAGGTCATGTATTATTCAATATGGTAAATATTCAAATGAGGTTAAGAAGATTATTACCACAAACTGGAATATTATGACCAGTGATCAGACCATCAAAAGTAAGATCACTGATAGGCCACACTTTGTGTACAAAACTGGAAATAATCTCAAAAGAATTATAGAATTAAAATCAAAATTCCAGATGAACATCAAAGATAAGAGGACAGGCACTAGAAGATGTGGCCAATGTAATTATTGTAAATACATCTTGGATACACCCAGCATTACTCTGAACAACTGCTTAAAGAGTAAGATTTGGTTTACTAATGGTAATTGTTTAACCAAACATGTTATATATCTTAGTGTTTGTCAAACCTGCATGAGTTTTTATGTGGGTAAGACGGACCGTAGTCTTAAGAATAGAATATACGATCACATATATTGTATGAGGAAGTGTGACATTAATAATGCACTATCCAGACATCTTATCAACAGTCCACAGTGCAAGATGTTTAAGTTTGCGATTTTAGACGTAATTTTCCCCAATCCCCGAGGGGGCAACATAAAGGCTGTAGTGGGGGAACGGGAAATCAGGTGGCAGATTAGGTTGGATGCTTCCACCCCTCCAGGACTTAATGAAATGATTCCCACCAAGCCACTAGTTAGGGTTTAGCTTAATTATTTGTGCAGTATACTGTTACACCTATTATATAATTCTCACAATTTTTGCATTGCTATATTAATTGGGGGTTCACGCTATGTACTTTTTCAATATTTCACATATTGTCTATTTTATATATAAATATATTTTATATGTATATTTTTTAGCACACAACTATTTTTACTAGTATCATGATTGGTTTACATTGTACATATTTTGCATGGTTGCCATTCTAGAAGACATCTCATTGTATATTTTAAAGAAGAATTATATGGCATTACATGCTTAATTGCTTTTAATAATTTATAAATTTGTTTAGCTAGTATATACAGCTTATTTTTTTACACATTTATTGTTTTTTAGTTTAGCAAGGTTTCGTAAACAAAACGAATCATATATCTTTAGTGTGTTTATGCAGCAATATGTTTGTACTGCATTTTTTTAAAAAATGTGCAAGGGAGCAATGTTTACTAATTGATCTAATTGATTAATTACAACTTAGGGCGGGTTATTCAGATCAACTATGATATATAAGCGTTATGACTCTATGCTATGATGTTCTGATGAAGACAGATTTATTTCTGTAGAAAGCGCTTAACCTATTTTATGTTAATAAATTAAGTATTTCCAGCACAGTATCCTGTTTCCTGGCGTTTCCTGTCACCGTTTGGTGTGTTTGCTATTTTGTTGTATCGCTGGGATTTTTTATTTCTAACACATAAACCCAGCAATAAGCAAACCACTCTAGACTGGATTCTAGTTAACAGTAACACCCAACTGTATGAAACAGGCATACTTCCCAATGATATCAGTGACCAATCTCTTACGTTTATAACTAAACTTCAGTTCCCAATCAAGTAAACTTCAGAACCACTCAGAACAAAAAATATCTAAACCCAGCTAACTTTCAAGCAGAGCTTGGAGCTTGTAATTGGACTCCCCCAAAATACTTACCACTTGAGGAAGCTGTCTCATACTTTAACAACAAATTCTTACAAATCCTAGAGCACCATGCCCCTTCTCGTACAATCAGAATTAGGAACAAACCAGCTCCCTGGCTCTCAAAACAGAAAAGGCACAAAATGCGACTGAGAAATAAAATTTGGACCAAATGGAGAAATACAAGAAATCCATCTGATCACTTAAACTTCAGACAGCTTAGAAATGCCACAAAGAAATCAATATTCCTTGACAAAAAAAAAAAAAAACTACTACTTTAAATTCCAACAAACCCAGCATCAAAACCCACAAAAATTCTGGTCTGGAATAAAGAAATTACTTCATCCTGGTCACTCTAAAACACCTACCTCCTCTAATTTGACTCAACATTCTTCAATCCAAATTGCTGATACTTTTAACAAATTCTTCTCTGAAACTGTCCAATCTCTTGCTAATACCTTACCACCAATGTCAACTTCTCACCCACCTGTGCCAACAAATTCACCACCCCTATTACATCTGCAATCTCTTCCAACATCGATCATACACACCCTTCTTCTGAAACTTAAACCTTGCACCCCATCACATGACCTCCTTCCTGTTGAATATCTGAAATTGGCAGCTGGAGTACTTGCCTTCCCCATTTCCATCTTAATTAACAGAACCATTATAGAAAGTTCTATCCCAAATATCTGGAAAGTCTCTCATATTATCCCACTCCATAAGGGAGGAAACTCAAACTCTCAAACTTCCGTCCCATAGCCCTACTCTCACCTATAGCAAAAAATCTGGAGAGATGTATTCATCGTCAACTCCTTAAACATCTCCTCCAAAATCACCTATTTGCAGACTTCCAACATGGCTGTAGACCATACCATAGCACTACAACTTCACTCATATCCTTTTCAGATGGTGTAAATAAAAATCGTAACAACAACCTCCTATCCTCTGCCCTTTTTATTGACCTCTCCAATTTGACATGATAAATCATGAACTATTGACAGATACACTTAAATCTCTCTCACTAGATGCCATAACTGTCAAATGGTTTACATCCTATCTAGGAAATAGGCAACAAGCAGTCCCCTGGGACAATGAACTATCCTGTGTTCTCCCTATAACTCTAGGAGTCCCACAAGGCTCTATACTGGGACCTCTCCTCTTTACTATTTTCATCAATGATCTATCAACCTCCCTGCCACAAACCACCTGTATACAATATGCCGATGACTCAACATTAATTTGTACAGCCTTTTCACCTGCCAAACTTCAAACCAGGTTCCAAAAAATATTTACCTTAGTTGAAAACTGGTTCCAGCAACACTGCCTCCTCCTTAACCCTAAAAAAACAAATTACTGTTATTCACTCCCACTCAGAAATCCCCTGCCATTAACTTCAAAGTCACATCTAACAATGGTACGATAATAGCTCCTGACATAATCACCAAACTTTTAGGGGTAACAATTGATCACAATCTTAACGTTGACACACATATCAACCTAACGATTAAATCAGTGAATAGAAAACTTGGCTCCCTTTACAGACTTAAACCCTTTCTCACACCTTCAGCCAGAACTACTATTGCCCAAACGCACCTACTTTCCACCCTCCTCTATGCCTCCCCAATTTATACAAACCTCTCCAAAAGCAATTTGAATAAGGTGGCAACATCTTGTAACAACATAGCCAGATTTGCCACTGATGCCCCATTTCGTACTCACCACTGCATAAATCGCAAATTGTTTGGATGGCTTGAACTGCAAAGCCAGTTTCTTTTTCAGCAACTCACGATATTTCACAAGATTCTGCACCATCCCTCAAATACTCCCATACTTAGAAACCTTATTAGTCCTTAACAAAATCTTTTAACCTTAAGATCTGCCAACAGAGTACTTGTTTGTACCCTAAAATCCATTAATAAATCTGGGGACTGCCTGTTCACTAACTCTATTGGTAACTCTTGGAACAAACTTCCAAGGGAACTAACATCCCTTACATCCACTCCACTTTTCAAGAAACAACTAAGAATCTTCCTAAAATCACAATGGCTATGCCCATGTCCCAATCCCAACTGATATTATCTCCCTTGACTGACCACTTTTTAGGTCTATAATTATGTATTCCTGATCTGTTGTTTCATGTCTTGGAACTCAAGCAGTTGTTTTGCCTAGGTAAAAAAAATATATATACTCATCACCACCCATGTATGTTATGTTCTATGACTGTGCTGTTTTATTATTCTGTTTGTAAAATATGTTTTACGTGTCTTGAATAATTTAGTTTGATTTGTATACAAGTTCACTACAATATTTTTATATAATTCATGTTATTGTTTTTTGGAGCTTTTCTCCCCAGGCCTCTGCTGAAAATGGACATATATCCAGTCAGACTTTCCCGGTCAACAAATGTAAAATAAATAATAAATAAATAAATAAAATAAATGCACCAGCAAAGTATGAACTCTGTCTCTTAGTTAAGACATAATCAGAACTGACTGTGGTTTCAGCATAATGCTTTTTCAATGTAACATAAAAAAAAAACAGCTGATTGGTCAGTCATAAAATATAGTGCTGTTGCTACACTTTGTAACACTTTAAGGATGTTTAACAACTGCACAGCTGACTGCAGAGTATTAAAAGCAACAATTCCAAACCAAAGAACCAGAGGAGCCTGAAGAACTACACAATAAATTAAACTGAGAGCTTTGGTCTTTATTGTTAAGACTTCTTCAGAGTAACATACTAAACACTAAACCATTTAAATACTTAATAATGATGTCAGTTTAATTTATTGTGTAGTTCTTCGGGTTCCTCCAGTTTTGGATGTCTTTGGTTTGGATTGTTGTTTTTAGTACTGTGTGTTCGGGTTACCAGTTCTTTGACTGCAGAGTAGGTTCCAAGTCAGTAATAACCGTTGTATAGAAGCCCAAGTCGCAGTTGACCGTTGATCTATTGCCATAGTATGCATGTTGGAAGGTAGAACCTTACCAATCTCTTTTCTAGTTGCATTCTGTCGGATATTTCTTTTCCATATTTTTCCCAGTGCAGGATAAAATATATAGTTTGTTAGCAGAGATCCAACACATTTAACTTGATATATCCCCCCTAATGGTAGTTCTTTTCTAGTCTTTTGGAAACTTTCCTCCCTTAAAACTTTTAAAAGATTGATATTCTAGAGGTCCTACTATGATATGAATTATGGTTTTAAAAAACCTGTTTAGTTATTCTGTTGTGTCTTCAACTTTCTTTACTTTCAGGCTTTGACTTATTGTCTGCGTACAAGAAGTCATTAACAGATTATCATATGAGACCAAAACAAAAGACATGAAAGAAGCTTTTATATTTTTGCAGCTGATGTTCTAAAAAGCACACAGTGTGCAACAATGCTTTCTTCCACCCTGCCATCCATTTGATCTCCATAAACTAACAGAGCTACAATAGTGCCCTTAAGCTTAACAGCCCGTTTATTTACTGTAGCACATTTATTTTACCATCTTTGTTCCACATTCTATCTTTTAATTTTTACAGTATAGATTTTTTAGTACTGATGGTATGCAGTTCTTTATGTCAGTCTCAATTTTAAATATCTTCATGGCCATACCATTGTCAATTTGTGTAAAGCTTTTTGAAACTCTACTGATTTTTACACAGAGAAGAAGTGAATTTGGTCCTCAGTACACAATA